>NW_028277460.1:0-136603 GCF_059751315.1 Micrasema longulum | reverse complement strand
GAGAATTATCAAGCGACAGATCCCATCATTTATATTGGAAAGGTAGAGTACCTAAATATTCCCGAAATTGAATTTAATTTATCGAGATAATTGTAAGTCAACATTTTCGAGAGTCTCAAAAATTTTATCAACATTCTAAAGATTCCCGGAGCACCGAAACATAATATATTTAGGAACTTAGTGAACACGAAAACCAAGGGTAAGCCTCGAGTGGATTTTCAATAATTTGTATTAAAAACACCGTGATATTCGATGAGCTTTTAGTCAACAGAATACATCATACGAACTTCAGTTTAAAATATTCAAGCTGGTGTTAGTTTCCAGTAGAATGTGTTTTACCTTGAACCGGGTTGTGATCTCGTGTTAGTATTGTTGACTAACGGACCAAAGATCCGAGGTTCTAATCGCACTCTACTACAACTCGATTTCCGTTTTTCCAGCGCGAGTTATTTACGACATTTAAGAAATGGTCTGAACATTGAAATATTTGACTAAATTATAAGAACTCAAGTATTTATCTTTTATAATAAAAAAACAGCTCATTGGTTTGGGCAGCAACTTTTCTGAGGGTGTATGGTGGGATGCATGTTAGTGTAATTAGTGTCCCGATAAAGAAACGCATTCGTCTCAAAACCGGTAGATATAGAAAGTCGATTAGTGGCCATGTACAAATATTTACTAGCATTTATTGAAAAAATCAATCTCCGTTTTTGTGATAGGTAACTAAAATGAAATCTTAAAAGACCTATATCTAAATAGAGACGACGAAAATGACTTTTTATGTACTCTTTTGTTTCATATACATATATATATATATATATACGTTTAGTGTTATTCAAAATTGTTTTAATTTTTTTATTAATATGTGTTGCTTTCTTACTTTTTGTTCTTCTTTTTTTACAGGTTCAAAACATTTCTATGACTAAACTAATTTTTAAACTTCGTATCTTTTTTTTTGACTCCTTAATTTGTAAATAACTGTTTAGTGATAATTTGTTTACTTTGTTTTAAATACTATATTTTACTTATTCCACTTACATGTATGTATTTTATTGTATATTCAACTTATATGTAAAAGGCACTAAGTGCCGTTTATTTCAATAAAATAAATAAAAATATAAATATTTGAGAATTCCAGAATTTTTTAATACACTTATGCAATTTCTGAAACAATGTGGAAATATGGAAATCACAAATATTAGGCAGAATTTTATGAGTATTACGCCGGGTGTAAAATAATTAACAATAGCTTTTATTTATGTTTTTTTTTTGTATACACGAACCGGATTCAACCCCATTCAATATGTTATGACAGAGATGAAAAACATTTTATGCAGGGGAATGTGGAATTCTGGGCATTTACTTTAATTTAAATAACTTCTTTATTTCCTTCTATAAAATGTTCTTCATATCTGTTGCAATATATATAATGTAAAATGATCACGCAAATCAGCCGATGATAGGTCATGAGCCATGATTACATTCATATCGCATTTACTGTATAAAAACTGGCCTCCGATTACAATAGGAAGGTAAGAGATTTACCGACGTTTGTCGGCCTCGTGGTGTAATGGTCAGCGTGTTAGCCTGCCATGCAGGAGGTCTCGGGTTTGATTTTCGACATGGTTGACATGAAATATTTATTTAAAAGGGTGTTTTCACACTAGAATATTCCATAGTCCCTGTACTAGTATCTGAAGCGTAAGACTGATCATCTTACCTTCATGTAACAAAAATGATTAAGATACGCTGCGATTGGTGTATGAATGCAGTTCCTTATGCACCATTAGATGTGGAAATGGAATGATGATGCTGATTGTCGACATAGCAAGCTCATGTTTTCCACAAACAAACATGTTTGGATACAATTACATCAGTAACATGTTTGGAACTGTACAACCCTATCTTAGAAGGGTAAATTAAAATGTTTACAAGTATTGAATTTGTGATATTGAAAATTCGAGTTAACCTTTCCCTTACTGTCCCAAATCATGCGCGCGTTACGGTACTGTGTGGTCATTACACATGCGAAAAAGATCGGAAAATTGTTTATGAAAAGTCGGGAAGCTAAAAACGGGCGCCTGGAAGTAGTATTAGAAACATTACTGTTCGCGCGTGTGACGCATGAAATTGTCTCTCTCGCTCCCGAATGTACCCGACCTGTATTATCGAGAGTGAGACGTGAAGAGTGTGTGAGACAATTATATATTAAGATTACTCTTTTACTACGTACGCAATATGCGACATATTAGTAAATTTTCTATTGTATTCATGATTTATCTCCGATTTTTGATAAACATGCTTTTTTGCTCCTAACATTTATCTTCTTTTGCTCTTCATTTTGCTCTTAATCATTTTTTTTAAATAAAATTATATGTGATACGTAAATGTATAACGGAGGAATACCGAAAATATTAAATCATAATGTATAATATTATATTTATGGAGATATTACAGTTATTAGATGCAATGTGTACTAGCTACACACCACCGGGAAGCTTTAGCTCTATTCCATAGAGTAGAAGCGTTCCAATTTTTTGGTTTGGTTCTAGTTAAGTTTTTAGTTTAACAACAAATGTGTAATGAACGGTTTCATTTAGTGCTCGCAATTCTTAATCCAAGTACCGACGGCCCGTAGTACTATTGTAATATGTAGCTAAGTTCATGGCCAATAGTCATAAATCAAAGAATTGTTTTTCTCCGTATGGGCGACTTTATAAGTTTATTACTTGAAGGGGAAGGGATTGTTTTATAAACCGATCAACACCGGAAATTCGGAATTACACTGTTTTCATATTTATTTTTTTCTATTGGCGTACTATTAACTAAGCAAATATATATATATATATATATATATATATATATATATATATATTTGTGCGTTATTTACAAAGATATGATTTTTTAAAGTTACATTTATCAAAAACCACGCCAAATAACTGTAATCTATGTGTCACTTTTCAGTAGTGACGTCATGAAACGGTTGGCATTCTTGCTTTCACTGGCCGCGGTAAGTTGTATTTCTCCAGCCAATAACAAACCTGACAAGAATATATGGAATATTGCTTTGATTACTTTGTTTAGTTGATCGTAATTTGCTCATTTCTATGTTATGGTTGTTTTTATGAACGTTTCGATTTAGAAAAACCTATAAAGTTGACATAATCTCTGGTTGAAATGTCAAATTATACAAATTTTACTCTTTTTTTCCTATGGTCAAAACGTTCCTTACAAGGTGCGGGGGCTTTAAAGCGGAAACCGGAAATACTATAGTGACGTCATTATTTATGGTTTTAAAATGAATTCTATTTTTATCATTTTTTATTTGTTTTTGCGTGCGTTTTTGAGATATTTCATCCTACTCCAAAATTTTTAAATATTCACGTGTACACGGAAACATTTTTAAAATTTAATTCCGGGTTGGGCTGGAATCCCTCATTTTCCCGAGAGCGGAGACTACGCTTCGGAGATATGGAGTCAATATTAAAAATTATAAGTCTACACAGACTTAGGAATGACATTGACCCATTTACATTTTTAGTTTATTAAATAGCTGGATTAATGTACCATCATTGCTGGAACAACTGACATCCAATGTACCGGTTAGCCGGTTGCGAAATATTCATATGCTGTTCCTCGATCAGCCCGGTACAAACTGTGACTTGGATGCACAAATGTCCCAATTGTGTCGTATTGTAAACTCGAAACAGAATCTTGACTTTTTGGTGCGTTGGTGAGATTCAAATAATCACTAAAATAGACCAGGAGAAAGATTTTAAACGGAATATCACGGTTTTACTATGGTTTTTATATTTTTCAATTTATTAAAGATATGCTTTAAGTTTACTGTACATAAATTGAAAGTTTAATAAATATAGGATGTATATTTAAATATCAAATAAAATTTTAATGTGACATTTGCTGTTTTTAGACAATATTTGGATTTTTGTGGTTTTTAGTGCAAACTAAACAAAACCAATTTAAAATTTGTATGAAAATTGAAATTAAAATAGCGGATTTTCAACAAATTGTATAGAAATTAAACTCTCCATATTTAGATTCGTAAAATTACTCAGTAAACACTGCTAAAAATCCATACAAAATAATATCCGGAACACCATTGAACTGTCAAACAATGCGTGATAATCCGACATAGTGGTAGAAAAGCTAATTAAAGTTTATTTTTGGTTTATTTATACGAATTGACGTGGACAATTGCTGTTTTTTTTTAAAAAAAAACACTGTATTGTACTGTAAAATCGTGAATTTGAGGTAACTATGTTTTTTTACGATTGAATAGATGCATAGACAGAATAATAAAATCCAATAATATGGTTTTGGAAAGTTTTTGACATTTGAGGTGTTCAAATGTAATGACCTGTAATAAAATCCCTCTCATTCTAGGGTGCGGGTCTGGTCTCAATATTGTGACGAATGCGCCACGAAGTCAACAGAGGGGTCGTATTAATGTCGTTAGGCAGCAACTCTGAGAATAAAAATACTAGCATAGCCTTTGTCTTACAAAGAAGTTGTATACTTTCAGTAAAGAAGAAATTTCTAGAAAAAGTCCGCAACTCTGAAGTATTTTATACGAAATTTTCTTCAGAACATTCTTCGTGAACTGTTTTATTTTGATCATTTTTATTTTTATTTTCCCATGAAAAACAAAACACAATCAATATTTTTTACAAGCGTTGTCTACAATGTATCGATAATTATATTATATATATATATACATATATATTTAAAATACGCTTTTAACAAAATAAAATTCTCAGACTAACATACAACCTATCCTACCTGACCTCAACGACTGAACTGTACAAAAAAACACACCAGTTTTTTTAAAATTATTTTATTATTTAAATCTTAAAGTAGGGCACACATATCAAACATATTGTTATGTGTGTTCTAATAATAACATTGCAAATATATTTAATATTTAATTTATAAATTGTTTATCACATATGTCTTGACCATTATTTTAAATTTTGATATGTTTTTTTCTTCATAAATATTTTTTTCCATTTCGGTAATACTTTTTAATTGCTTTAAATAAAATTGAATTTTGTGACTTTGCCTTTTTCCTAAATGGAAGTCTAATTTTGTTATTTTCTCTAGTATTGTGATCGTGTTCATGCTGGTTCCGATCAATTTTTTTCCAAAATTCTGTTTTTTTATTAGGGTTTATAATTTTATGAACAAATATCATTGTATTGTAAAATATTCTTTGTTTATATGTTAATAATTTCATTTCTTTTACCATCGACTTTACCCTCGTGTATCTGTTTTTTTTCAAAATGATTCTAAAGGCTTTATTTTGTAATACAGTTAGTTTATCTATGTTTTCTTTCTTTGATAAAAATAAAATGCTACTACAGTAGTTAACGTGTGGTTCAATAATTGCTTTGTAAATAGTTTTGCAAGAGTCCTAAACTACTGACATAAACTACTTGACTAAAATTGAGACCTTAAAAATTGTGCACAAAATAATACTGGGAAACATACAAGACGATGACATAATATTAGTCAAAAATGCTGACATACACAAATATAACACCAGACAACAACAACACTATCATATTGAAAAAGCAAAGACAAACACAGGATAGTCAAAAATACTACATAATGGAGTTAAACACTACAACGACTTACCTTACTACTTGAAAACTTTTACTGGAGACAAATTTAAAATCAATCTGAAAAAGCACATGATGACTGAACTAACAAGACTAGACGAGACATAAAATGACTAGACAATAAAAAATTTCTAATGTAACCCAAACGGGTTTTTTAAAATGGTAAATAAATAAAAAAAACATTTTATGAGGTATAACTTTTAGAACAACATAATATCAAGAGCATGATTAAACCCTTATCTGCACACAATGGTGCATAGGGCACTGCTTTGGTATCTAAAATTCAGCATATATCGATCATCTGTCACAGGAAGGTAACGTGATCAGTTTTAGGCTTAAGGTGTCAGTTTAAGGAAAATAAATTAGTTCCGTGCGATACTACCTTTACAAACAAATATTTCAGGTCGACTTTCCCAGGAATCGAAACCGGGACTTCAAGTAAGTGGATGCGCTAGCAATTACTACGAGGGGGACTTTTCTCCACTAGATATTCTTTATCAGTATTTTAAATTAAATTATAGTTCACTCAGATAAAGATAAAAAAATATGAGTGTACAATATTACTACTAAATACATTTTTTTATATAAATTTAATACATACAAGTATATTTGCATTAACTTTTCCCATTACGTTAAAGAAAAAAACCAATTCTTGTGTACATAATAGGGAGTGACGTCTTACAGTAATTTGTTTATTTTATTTTTATTTAATAATATTTTTTAGTAAAACATATAAATAAAAAAAAGCAAATAAACAGATTTTTCAATCAGTGCTACACAAAAAATAATATAGGAAACTGTTAACCCATTCTGCCCTAATACCTTTTACAGTTTTGATTTTTATTAAGAGTAGTTATCGAGCCGAAAACATTTGTTCAGGATTCTGGTTCTATTTCACACATAGAATTGTATTCTACATCAGCCCTTAGATAGAAAAGTCACTTTTCTGCCTGGTGTTTGTGATTTCAACATCTGGTGAATGTCACAGGTGTGTGAAGTGATCCCCCCCGGCTCTTTAGCCAAAGAGACAATTATTAAAAAAAGGAAATCCAAATTAGTTTAGATTTAATAAAAAAACATATAAAATATTAAATTTAGGATAATCAAACAGAACAATCTCGACTGCTAAGCAACGGACTGAAAATGCACAATGACCTACCGCATAGACTGAAATTCAAGACTGAAATCAGACACATTTTGAAACCTTTCTGAATCACTTGAACGGATTTACAATGTTATTTTTTTATAATTCATGTAAATTTTAACAAGTTTTTCAATAAAAAAACATCTAGTTCATTATAGAAGTTCATATTTATCTTTTCTGGGTAAATCTAAATCTAAGACGGTGAATTTACTTACCGTATCTGGATATTGTGTTACGTTTAAATTTCTCGTGAATTCAGTAAGTAACAGAACTAAGACTTGTCATCGCCATTAAGTTAGTATTCATTAGTCGAACTTGAGCGTGATTTCCATTATTCTCCCATCTCCCCTCTGTCTCGGAACCACTGTTTAGTTAATTTACTCAGACACTTCCAGTCCCGAAGAAATTTAGTTTACTCTTCTAAATATTTGTTGTATCTGGGATTTCATTTAAGTGTGTTTCGGGACTCGGTTCGTTAAGGAGCTGTTGCGTCATCGCGTGAGAGGTGGGAATTAACGAAAAGCCGAGGAATTATCGTACCGAAATAAAATAGTAAATGATAAAGTAGTGATGTAAACAATCAGTGAAATTTATTTCATTTTTAAAAACCGAATTAATATCCGATTAGGTTATGGGTTTTTTAATAGACGTAGGGGATGATAAAATGTTTTAATGTTTTTTATTCATTGATTGATATATTTAACACGCCCCTTAATTTATTAAAAAATAATTTAAGACTCTTTCTATCTGGCCGCAATACACTCCCACTTGGTTTTAAATGATGCACTCGCTTACACAAACCTAAACACTTGCTCTCGTATAAATACACACAACCTAACCTGTACATTAACTCTCATATAAATACAAACAAACATACCCTATTACATATATATCAGGATGGTATTGTAATAATGCTGTATTTTGTACGGACTGGAGCCTGGCTAAAAGATATGCGAAGTGAAATGCTTTAAACACGTTTTGGAAACAAATTGGAACATGATTTGACCCACTTTCAAGATAGATTATGTTCGTACGTGTAAATTTACATACACAATATTATATTGTTTATAAAAGGTGTTTATTTATCTATGATACGTAAATTTATAACCTAACAATGCATAGGGTACTTCATAAATATACATAATTAAGTGTATCTCCATCTTCTGTTACATGAAGAAAGGTGATCAGTCTTATACTTGAGGTGCCAGTCCAGAAACAATTAAATTTTTTTGTCGAAAATCACTTTACACACAATTATTTCGCATCGAAATAGCCAAAAATCGAATCCGGGACCTCAAAATGGTAAGTGAACGTACTTACCACTACACTACGAGGCAAACTTATCTTCACTTGATTTGTTTTTGACGATTTTTACCTGAAAATAGTCGTCGAGTCGAAAACACGTCCCCTCACCTGTCTAGAATACTAATTCTATTTCACATTCGGACACGCAATCTTATGTAAAAAACAATTAAATAAATATTTTGACAACGTTTTGGTGTCGTGCCTATGTCATATTGTGAAAATACTAAATAGCAATACTAAAGATCTCAGTCAGTCGGTTCCGATAAACAGGTCGTAATTCAGCTAATGCATTTTTTAAAAATAATTATTTATTGCCCTTGCATGGGAATACATGACTTGATCAGTTTTACGTTACAGAAAGTATCTTTACAATAAATAATACACCGGATAAATATTTTAATATTAGAAACAAAAAATAAACTTAAAAGTACAAATGAAAACTCAATGTTTCCCAAAAAACAATTCCATGGTTTATTTGAATAAATAAAAATATTCAGGTTTGCTTTTGGTATCTAAATGTTTTTTTAAATTTAATTTGCTTCTGACTGGTTGAGAAATTTACATTTTTCTTTTTGGAGACACCTCGGAAAGGCTTCAACATGTTCGGACTGCTACCGCAACATTTAGCGCTGGTGGACTACCAAATTGCAGATTGTGGTCGTAAAATCAGATAGTCGCCGCAATTCGCATAGCTCATAAGTCGACAACTACTTCTAATATTGCGTATTTTTTTATATATAATCTTTTAAAGAAGCTAGGACCATCCAATAACTCATAAAAGCCCCTAGTTTTATCTTCTATCTGTGGACCTACAGTACAAAAATATGATAACTATTTTAGAAAAAACAAAACTTGCTGATAGAAAAATTCATTCTTGTACTCTATCTTAAAACTAAAAAAAACGGATTAGTTTTGTGTTGTGGAAATTGTGAATACGAGACCTCGATTTGGTTAGTTTTAGTAAGGCATAATCAGTCCGACGTGCAATTGTCTTTTTAACACAGTACTCGGGGAGGCACCTGCGAGGGAGCTACGGAAATACGTTATTTAAATTCCTATTTATCTGACCACTCTTCGACGAATATCTTCTAAATCTTTTGTGCTGTATTTTCTTGTATTTTTCATGAATGCGCTGTGAATGTACAACCGTATTTGATTGATCACAAATCGACAAGGTTTATACTACGTTAGGGTTAAAATGAATGCCTTTAAAATTAATTTTAAAAAATTCGTGCAATTTTTTTGAAAAATTAAAAGTAGTATTAAAAAAATTGATTCGGTAATAGTCGGGCGCTTTTACTGTATTTAATTTATGGTATTTTGTTTATGTACCATACAAAATCCCTATAGGTGCAAAAATTGAATTAACAAGTGTTTATCTTTGTTGCAGGAAACCCTCGTAATAAATGTGCTCTGCAGCCTGGCCACAGCCTCATGGACTGGATCCGCCTTGGGAACTCAGGGCGAGACTTGACGGGTACAGGAGGGCGGATGAGAGCTATCACTCAGAAGGAACTAGCCGCCCACAATCAGCAAGGTACTTTTTTTTTGAAGAACTACTGAACTTCCTTATTGGGTTTTGTAAATTTAAGGGCCTTACTCATATGCTTGGTATAAAGTTACGCCTAGAAATAGTGGTAGAATACGGATGGGAATATCATACTTATAACAGTGGTTTAATAAGTATGGTTTTCCCGTCCTTATTCTACTACTATACTTAAGCGTTAAGCCTCATAATGTTCTTCATGCATATTTAGTAGTAAGATTTTTTTTTGATGTGAACGTGTTTTAAGACTTTTTGTTATTGTGCATACAGCTAAGGTATTTTTTGGCGTCTTCGCCCATATTTAGGTATGATTATCTGTATTTACGAATTACATATAGAAATAATAGGTTGTTTACAATAAACATCAGTTTTTTTTCTTAGCGTACATGTTCAAAAAAATATTTTAATACATTACTACGGTATACAGGCATACATGCTAGTAGTTACGCCCACAGTTTTACGTCCACCTTGTGTACCTATTCCGCGCCCTTAATCAACAAATTAACACAATTTGACAAAACATTTTTTTTCTTTACATTTATTCAGTAATTCAAGTTTAAATAACAAAAAGTACTCTGACCATACTTCAATAGTACTAATATTAAATAAATTAAAGTTCTGCTAATTTATGGAAGTTGCAAACTCGCTAGTTTTTGCTAAAACTTTCATGGAATATGTTGGATATGCATGTTAATTAGGTTTTGCTAATTTCTATTTGCACAACTCTTGATTCTAGATTGTTCTACAGTTAGTTTGCGTGTTTGTGACATCCCTATGGGGTGACTCAGGATGCTAAAATAATTAAAACTTTTGAATAAAATTAAAACCTTTTATTCGTCAAACCTGCTCTCATCTATTAATACATACGTTCCAATAATTCTTTAAATATACATTTTTTAATTTATTTTTTATTATTGTTTACGGGTATGTATGTTTTTCATTACATTCATTATTTAGTTTTAAATTTAAATTACAAAGGCTTAAAAAAAACTTCACAGACGACGTTTTCCAAAGAAGATGTTTTTGTTTAGAAATGCCGTAACCACAAATTGGAACAATTATTTCGTTCTCTATGCTCTATAGTAAACTAGTTCGCGTGAGAATGTAATATTCAAACCAAGCATATATAGGGAAACGATATATTTCATACGTGAATATGAAAGTCGACTCCCTAAAGATAGAATGGTGGATGTTACACATTGGGTAAAGTGTTCACCTATCCCATAAAAATGAGCTCTGTAAATTTGCCTAGACTTCTTACTGCCATCATAAGAAAGAAGGACGTTTCTGAATAAAACAAAAAACGGAGAAAATAAATATTTTTTAACTCGAAAATTGAAAAGTTTGCTGTGTGAAAAATACTACGAAATTAAGTATATGATTATGCGACAGTATGTATTATGGTTTGCCCTAACGAAATATATACATTAATTGTTTCTGGCTAGAAACACCCTTTTTATTTAGTAATTAAGTAAATGTCTTTTTTTCTTAGTGTTAATATGCCAATAGATTCTACTCAACTAAATAAAATAGACGTTACTGGCCATTTACTGCTTTTCAAACCAGTAATGCCGACCCAATAATCAATTAACTTCAAAATTACCAGCAGATCTTAAATTTAATTGAATACGAGTAAGTACATTCATTTCAGATGTTTTTAAAAACGGAATAGAAGAAAAAATAAGTATTTTCATCAGTCTTTTATAATCATATAGGTCAGAACAGCCTTTTATATTTAGTAATCTTCAAGACTTTTTACAGTTAAGTCTCATTTATTAGTGAAAATAATAGGGTTGTGGTTATTTTATGAAGACAATTTAAGTACCAGTCGATGCGTATTTTTTTCCTGATTCCTTATGTATTTAACTCATTTTTTAAAAAAATATTAGAAGCGTAATTTTTTCTTATGACGGCAGTATACAATCAGCAACTTCATTTTTATTGAAAAAACATCTAATAAAAAAAACATTATTTCTGATGGTTACTTGTAAGATTTCTGTTTAATAAAAAATATGGCGTGTATTTTACATTCAGTCAAATATTCATTTAATTTAATTCTTGTATTGTTTCCAATAACGTAGCAGCTTATTATGTTAAAATTGATTTCTATCTTTTGTATACCTGTAGCTTTTGAACTTAAATCAATTGTTCAAAATATTTCTTTGAAGCAGAGAAAATTTTATTTTGTACCTCAGCAGGGATTCGCTTTTATGTATTATTTTATTGTTGTGAAAATTATATTTTTTGAAATTAATGTTTAATCAAAGTATAATTCATGAATTTTATTTAATACTAGTTAACTAAAACTGTACACAATATTTTAAGTTTGTCCAAAAGTTTGTTGACAAAATACTGAATTTCACCCCCTCGGGAAGTCATTATGATTAATGTAAGTTTAATTGTTTAAACTGTATAGTTTAAAATACGGACTTAAAATTGTGTAATATGTGCTACGTGAAATTTATAGTATTTTTGCGTTTTTTTGTGATTTGAATATTCAGTTTTAAAAAACTTTTTAATAAATTCAATAATTACCAATGTAACGTTATTATTCCAATATTATTCTGATGGTGAAATAATAAAGTTTAAACAATACACTTGCGGAGCTTAAAAACTACGTGCTAATGAAATTATTAATTCGTCAATATGTCGAAAAAATGAATTATTAATAACAATATTTTGAGTTTGTCCAAATTTTTTTAGACAGGTACTGGTTTCAACATCCTGAAAGGCTGTAAATATTAACATATTACAACAGAGATAAAGAACATTTTAGATAAGGTAATATAGAAGTCTAGGCATCTACAGGGCTTATGACCTGTCATTGGCTGGTTTAAGTGTGGTTATTACCTTCTCTAAAGTGTTCTTCATCTCTGTTGTAATATGCTAAAAATTTTAATAATATTTTCGTAATTTAATTTGAAAATCTTATTAATTTCCCTTTCAAAGAAGTTATCTGTATCTTGAAAAATAGGCATTAATTACATAGCTAATACTGATAAAGTAAATAATACTAAAGTGATAAACCAAAAACATGTGTTTTGCTTTTTCAATGATTATTATTATTGAAATTGATACAGCTTGTACTTGTGGACAAAAAAGGAATGTCACTTAAACTAAGCATTCAAAACACTAAATATAAATTTAGGATGCTTCCTAAATGACCTGTCGGATTACTATTAGGAGATGAATGTTAGGGTAGATATGGCAAAAACGGCTTTTTCCTCAACCTCAATCTGCTTATGCGATGGTACATCTTTTCAGTAGTATCTATGGCGCGTCGAATGCTGGACTCCAAGCTATCAAAAAGAAGATTGAAACATTCAAAGAATGCTTAGAATATCATTCGGAAACAAGGCTAGCAAAGAAAAAGCATTAAGGCGCAAGAAAAAACATAAAAAGCTGGTTTGTACAATCAAGAAACGAAAGTCAGGGTACTTTTTTAAAAAGTCTGAATATTTTATGCGAGGAGAGAAGTACAAAATACTATCTTCGAATCATATTACAAAGAACAATTCAAGGATAACGCAGTGTAGGAAGAAAGTCGTATTTCTTGACTTGGAAACTTAAGAAAATGATTCAATGTAGCTCCAAATCTTGATTCAGAACGGCTGGCTGCATATTGCCATGATAAAAGCCAACCTCCACTGCAGACTGCAGAATGGCACCTTAAAAAGAAAATTGTGTATCGATATTTCAATAAAGTTAAAGAAGCCCTATAGTTTCATTGTTTTCTAAAATTCCTTCTCAGAACATGTATCCGCCTCTGTTAAAATATTTGTCTTTTTAAGTTCCGGCGCGGCGTGGGTGAATTCCAATGTCTATTTAGCTACAAAAATATACACACACCTAATTAGAATATTATTAAATATTTTTGCTGCAAAGAAAAATGATTCATTGTATTTGATTAGAATGGATGATCAATCTTCTTTGATTTTCACGGCATTACAATATCCTAGACTGGAAGAGTTTTTTTGATAATGTTCTAAACACTTAAATCATGGCTATCACTAGCAGCCTGTGGAGTTATGTTTTATTTAAAAAATATTTTATTGTGCACAAAACTACCAAACAAATGTTCCATCATATAAAGTTTAGGACCTTTTGCATCTATAGGAGATTGTCAATTTTTTTAATTTTTTTTTTATTTATTTATTATAAAAAATAATAACGTATCCCTAGCTTTATGACACCAAGAGCCCCGTGTTGAGTTAGGATACGGTGAAAGTGGGAGCATGGATATTATTAAACAATAGGAAAAATAAAAAATATAAATTATTATCAATTATTAATTTGTATTTCAATAAATATCTGGACAACACGCTTAATAGTATATAATGCGATATGCAATAACTCACAGCAGTCTCCACCAATGGTATTCGTTTTGGAGAACTTAATATGTTCATTCATTGACTCAACTTAAGTGACAATTTCTTGAGCTTATGTATGGATTGGCGTCTAACTGTTAAGTTTATATTAAAGTGCGCCGGTGTCCTTTTCATTACTTTAGAAACGCTTTTCTTCGTAGTCGAGAATTCGTTACCAGGAAGTTTTCAAATGAAAATTCCGAAAATTGCTGTAATACGCAGTTAAAGGAAAAATTCCATTGGGTTGGCTTAGAAGAGTTTTATAAAACATATTGAACTAGGAGATTCTGCGTTTCACACACATACTTTTTTGATGATTTTGCTATTTGGAAACATTTATTAAAATTATTTTTAAAGTGTCTTAACAACTCTCATCTTGTAAATTTGTTTGAGTCTTAGTTTTGTTTTATTTTCTTATAAATATTTAGCTAGCAAAAAAAAGTTTTACTATTTTTTTTAAAATATGGCCTGGCTGCTGAAGGGATGGCGATCCATGTTCAACAAGCGCAAAATTTAAAAACCTGAATAATTTTCCCACTTGCCTTAATTCTAAAGAAAAACAGAAAAAAATAACTAAAGGAATATATATGATACGTATAATCTATATCTTCCTTTTACACGTGTTCGTAATAAATATAAAGCCTAAGATAACATAAGCGCTATAAATAGATTATTGTGTGCTATTCAATATTTTGATTCCCCTATCAATTTGAATTGAGGGTAGCAGGAAAATAATATGCTAATTTATTTATTCATTTTTTGGTTGTTATGGGTTAATAGGTGCCTATCAAACATGTTTTAACCACTTTTTCGCCTGAGAGATCTCATTTCGACAGCATTCAGCCTATTTTAGCCCTTGTTTGTCATTCTAAATTATCATTAATAAATCAATAACGTAATTAGCATTTACAAAGTTATTCTTTATTTAAGGAATTTTTAGTGCTTGACAGCAATATTTACTGAAGGCAGGAGGGCTCACACACGAACAGAGATATACACCCATCAGTCACTTATCATTATGAGCCTTGGAATTCCTATGGAGATCTGATGTCCTGAAAAATGGTTAGAACGTCTTTAAAAATACGAGTACTGCTACATGTAACAAAAAAGAACTTTGGAAATTTTGTTAGAGCTATAAGCTAAAGATGTAAGTTATTTATTTCCTTTGTGAAATTGGTCGCGGAGTCTGAGGTGCTGATGATGACTGTAAGATGACCAACGCGTGTTTATATTTGAATTGTTTTTTTTTTAGACAGTCAAAGCAAAATCATATTAATTTTTAATTTCATGTGTATGAAACGATAAAAAAATGAATCAATATATAAAATAAAAGAGTAATGTTTTTCTACTTTAAGTACCGCCTATGCCTCAATTTCTACCCTCATTTTGAGTTTTTTAAATGCTTTGTACCAACCTTTAACGTATTTATTACCTGCTGGTCAAGGACTCTCCTCCCCTATCGTATCTTCTGCACCTTTGGCGATTCTTGTTAGCTTTTGTAGTTTGAACAGTGACCCAATTGTTTCGCTCCATATATTAAGAGGTTTACCCCGTAAACAAACTAAAACTCTTCTACAATAGATCGTATATGTGTACCACAAATTCTATGTAAATATCGTGATGTATAGTCTATGGCTGTATCTTTTTTAGTTCTGTGTGTAAAATTGAACAGAACCCTGAACAAGCATTTTTTTAGAAAAATACTGTGAAAGAAAATCGAGATAAATCCACGCTTGAGGTCCCGGGTTCGATTCTTGGCAAAGTGGATGTGAAATACTGATTTTAATTGTGGTTTTACATTGCAATATTCAATTATTATTCGTATAATGAATCAGTAAGTGTTTTTAATTAATTCAAAATGCGATTTTTAGCATTAGTTCTAAGTGATCTAGAATATAATTCCGCGATTTAGTCTCTATTTTAGTCTCACCAGTATGAATAATTATGTACCTCAGAGGCAGACGGATGCAAATCCAAACGTCAAATGTTCAACAATAGCTTAAAGAATTTTCTTTCTCTAAGTGATTTCTTATAATTCAAAACATTAATTTGTATTTTCAGTGTCTTAATACTTTGGTTCTTTCATTATAAGACTTACATTTCTTCAAAATCAATGGACATGATCATAAACTGTATGCGAAAATCGAAATGTCATTTAATCAAATTCTGGATTTGCATCCGTCTGCCACTGAGGTACAGAATTTATACTGGTGAGACTTATAATTATTAGTAAAAGTTCAGCATAAATTCTAAAGACTAATAAATTTTAAACAAGCGATTTCCCTTGAACAAATTTATTATATTTCATTAATGTGTAAAGTTAATTAATTAATTTTTAAACATTTATAGTAGGACAATCAACTGGTTGGAAATTGTTGATTTAACGAATCTCATAACATTTAATGTTCCTAAAACTAGTACACGACTAATACAGACAGGGCTATTTTGTACCAACTAATCTTGTACTAATTATTATATTCACTGTCTATTCACACACCACATTAACTTGGCAAAGAATTTAGCTCTATTGGTATATTTTGCTATTCAATATCAAAATTTAAAGAAATAAATTGTGTGTTCGAGTTCCATTATTGTTTTGGTGGTTTTATTTATATAATTTACCGGATCAGGTGTCAAAGGAGTCGGAGTCATTTTCAAAATTTTTATTTGGTTTGAGTCATTGGTTTTCTCGAACGGGAATGGATTACTTAATTAATTATGGATAACTTATATAGCGCCATTTTCGTAATAAAATACCTCAAGAGCGCTTTACATGGTGATTCTATTGTTAAGTTAATTTAATTGAAGCTTTTAAATTTGTAATTTAATTAAAATAATTTATTTTGCTGTCACGTGCTACGGATTTATTCAAATGATTTAGAGAACAAGTGGGTTTTAAGTTTTTTCCGAAACATCACTTCACTTTCACAGCCTCGCACCTCTGCTGGGAGAGCATTCCATGCCATAGGGCCTGCGACCGCAAATGCGCGTTCACCAAATTTAGTGCGCTGTTTGCGTAGAGGTATAATAACTTTTCCTCTCGCCGTAGACGTAGCTGATCTAAACGTGAGACGCCTGGTCAGCTAGTTCATCTGGAATGCATAGTTCCCTTAGATATTCCGGAGCCGAGTTGTGCAGTGACTTATACATAAGCCAACAGAGTTTGTATTCGACCCTCTGTGGAAAACGTAGCCAGTGTAGTTCCCGAAGTAGTGGAGTGATATGACTGAACTTAGAGATTCCGAAAATAAGTCTGTGATAGAATGTGGAATAACTGGTGAACGACCAATTTGTATATATAAACGTAAAGTGTAATAAAAATGTAATAGGTAATATAATACATAGTATATTAATATGTATGATATGTAGCATGATATGTGTAAATGTATAAAATACAATATGAATATGTACTTATGTGCGAATATATATGTATGTGTATTTAAAAAAAAAGGATTAACCCGCTCAGCCTCTATTAAGAGGCTTGTCAGCAGGTGGGAAAGATGGGATATGAAAGGAGGTTATTAAAAATACACCTCAACACCAAGACCAATTGAAAAAAAAATATTTCTTGAATTTTTCTCTTGCTGGCGGGAATCGAATCTGCGACGCCAGTTTCACCGTCTAACCAACTGCACCACGGCGCCTGTCATATGTGTATGTATATGAATGTATATTAATGAATGCATTACAAGTGCCCCGACTCAACACGGATTTTCTAGCGAGTCAGTGCAATTTTACAGGCATGGGTCTTTCCTGATTGTGTCAATATAAACTGTGTCTCTGTCCCTAATACATGTTTGTACAATGTTAATAAGTTTGTTGCAATAAATTTAGATATGAATCACTCCCTTATGAGAAAATCCAGCCTGTCTGCAAACATTTAGACATACTAAAAACATTATTGAATTAACTAATTGGTAAAAAAAGAAGTGTAAAAGTAGGGAAAATTGTTTTTAGGCGTTGCCTAGTAGGTGAATTGGTTCAGCCGGATAAATCTCACCCACATGATAAAGGTTTCAGTCCTTTTACTTCACAAATGTTAACAGTGGAAGAGTCTAGTAAATGTGGATGTTTAAACATAGGCATACTAGTGAATGTTACACAGCGTGTAAAGTGGCCAATTAAACCAGACAATGACAGGTTATTAGCCCTGTAAATGCCTAGACTTCCATATTCCCTCATCAAAAATGTTTTTCCTCACTGTGGTCACAAATTAAGAACTGTTTAATAGAAGCCTAGAGGCATTTTAGCTTATCTTTTATAGAAGATTTATACGTCGTTTATTGGGGTCAAAATGGGGTATTTGGACCCAGCTTGGTGATGTCATGCATAGATTTTTTTGGGATTAATCTTAATTCCCGATCCGTTTTGATCTGTCAAGCTTGTATTATTTATATAATATTTTTCTTTACGTTATGTAAGTTACATTTGCTCTCCTTCGATAATCAGCCATTTCTTTTGTAATATTATAAAAAGTGATATTAATTCATAATAACAAAAGGGTCTTTTTGTTTTGTTTTTTTTTCTGTTTATTTTTTGTAACGTTGCATTATACGCATACTTGCTGAATTTACTACTAACTCCTCTATGTAAGTATTTTATTTTTTGTAAACTTTTTAAAATGTTTTTTTTGTAGCTAGAATTCCATTCGTCCATGCGCTTTGTAGCTTCAAGATGTTTGATAGTACTAGCTTTCGTACCATGTATATTAAATTTATTTTTACCTTAATCTTTAACTATAAACTGGGTCTAAATTTCTTACTGTCAATGCGCTCTGTAGCTGCAGGATATGTTGGGATACTTATTGAACGGCGCCCCTGAAGTGATTTTCCACAAAAATGACGCTTTAAAGATTATCGGAAAAAATAAATAGCTAAAGTTTATGTTTTACTTATTGTAGGTAGTTTATAAGTAATTTCGTAATAGTATTTCTCAAACTTTTCTTACTAATTACGTAAACAGACTTTCTGAAACTCGCATAAACTTGCGGATTATTTATCAAGCAAACTTCGCTCTCCGTTCCTCGAATTATACATACTTTTGTATCATTATTCTATTTTGAATTGGACGTTCAACAAATACCTATTATTTTCTAAAATATAAGTCGATTTATTTAAATTACTCATAACTTGATAATTAATACATTTGCTGTTTTTTTTTTTAAATTATTAAATTGCCTTTTTTTTAACAGTGCTAATGCCAAGGTAGAGAGCATTTTGTCACCATGATTTGGGAATATTTTCTTCTTTCTTTTTTTTCATCTTTTCATCATCGTTACATAATACTAGTTGTTATGCTGAGATGATGAGGTCCCACTGTTCCTCCATCTCTTGGGTGTTCTTCCAGGTGGACGTTGTCCAGATGGGATTTCGTTAGCCGCAGTGTACACAAGTCTGTCGCTGCTCATTTTGTCCATATGGTCCCTCCAGTATCTTCTTCTAGATCTGCTACATCGTACGATATCCTCTGTTGGACACGTATCTCTAATTATAGTAAATATAGTATAGCGTTTTTCCAGTAATGAACCTTAACACCGTCATTTCAGTAATGCTAAGTAGCCCTTTGGTACCAACCGTGTCAGCCCGCGCTTCTACAGCATACATCATGATGGGTCTCACTGATGTCTTGCATATTCTGACCTTCCTGTCGGTACGCATATCCTTATTTCTCCATATTATATTCCTTAGATACCCTGACCCAGTTAATGCTTTGTTGACCTGTTCTCGGACTTGAGTGTACAAATCAATATGATTTGAGATTTCTATTTCCAGATATCTGAAACTCATGACGTGTTCCAATGGCTTTTTGTCAATAGTCAACATACACCCTATATTTTTATTTTTATTTTATTTATTCCAGTAAAATGGCTATATAGAGCAGAGCCAATTCTACATGAACATAATTATAAATATAAACAAAAATATAACAATAAACATAAATATAACAATAAACAAAAATATAAACATAAAATACAATTTTATATTTGCAGCACTTATGGTGGTCTTAGCATATAGCGCCATCGCTCGAACAACGGTTAATAGATCCACACTGCAGTGGCTTGGAGAATTTCGTTATTAGAGTTTTTCAGGCGTTCCCATAGGCTCCAGGCTCTTTGGCGAAGTAGGGCAGCGAAGGTGTTTATTCGTCCAGCTGTAAACATTTCAGAGGCACTGCAGTACCTAGGCAATCCAAATAATTGTCTGTATGAATCGTTATACGTGACCCTTAATTTATTCCATGCTCTTTGCTTATAGTTGTTCCATAGTTCTGCTGTATACATGGACGTCAAATACGAAGTAAATATAAATTTCTTCACTTTGTTACTGCATTGAAAGAAGCGTCTCGCTAGCATAGAGGCCCTGACATTGATGGCTCTTCTCTGTCTCTCTATGTCCTGAGAGACAGAGCTATAAGTTGTCTATAAGTTGTCTGGATGTTGTCTGATAATATTTTATTTATAAATCATATTTGACTTCCTTCTGTGTCCAGGTGGATAAAGAAAACCGCTGTGTGTTTTAAATAGAACTAGACCACATGACGAATATTTTTGACTCAAAGGCTATTCTCAGGCAAAAATCCTGATGATGGAAATCGAGTGAAAAAAATCAGCCTCGTAGTGTAGTAGTAGGCGCATTCGCCAACCGCCCTTAATATTATTATACTAGATTCAATTCCTGGCAGAGTGAATATGAAATATTGGTTTTAAAAGCTGGCTACACTGAAATATATCTGTAAGAATAGGTTGTTGAGGGTTAGAGTTCTTACCCCACTTAGAGATTGACAGAAAAGAGACGAGGTTGCTGTTTAATGCGTATTTATAACATGGCAAATGAGATACAGCACTTGGTTGTGTAGCGCGAGCGTAGCGGCGATGATGGGTTAAAGAGACTGCACTTGAACTACATTCTGGAACTGTGCGACGTCGTCGAGCTGGACTGACTGACTGAACTGAACTTGTTGGATCGACTGACTGGCGTTGCCACGCCCTGAGGTCTCTTTATAGGCGACGTTCCTTTTTAGTTCATTTCTTCATGGTAGGTACGATGTGAATGTACTGCAGAACGATGATCCCGATTTCATGTCCTATACTGATAGAGTTGCATTTAATGTGATATTGGATTCTACAGAAAACGATGACATTGCTTTCTTCGGTCATCACACTATTTCAGGTGAAACGTCAAAACGCCAAAGCATGCGTGCGTCATCGATTATGGACTATGAACCCCACAGTACCCCCTTCCAGTGAGGTGATCTCACGAGATATGAAGTTTTCTCTTGATAAACTGGTAAAGATAGTTCCCTTTTTGTAGGACACTTGTATCTTGGTGCGAAGTACTGCTGATGTAAATTATTCAGGTAATGTGATGACAAAGCGATTGTTGAATTTGTTTCTGTAGTGAAGCCTAGGACTGGTCACATTACACAGTGCCATACATATATGAAACCAAAGATTAAAAATATATGACTTTAAATTAGGGAAAAATAGTAATAAAACTCATTGAGAGGTTTAAAATTGTACAGTGAGCTACCCAAAGAAATAAAAAAAAAGAAAGCCTTAAAATATTTTGAATCAATTCTAAAAATATCTACTTTGTTTGGGACAAAGGTTTCAACCCACAATTATGAAAAAAGTGGTTCCATTATTTTTACTTGCTTTTACCCAATTACGTGGGTCTTTTTACTTATTGAAACAAAATTGCTTGAACTGCAATCATCTATTGGCGCAACCCTATGGCCAGAATGTGTCTAAGACCCATTTGGATAAACAACTTTGGCCGAAAGTGTGCCTTTGGCCTGAACACGGTCGACATGTTCTCGATAAATTTTGATATTATATTTTATGCCAATTAAATGTTTATGGTTTTAAAGATCTTCTAAATCAACCTTAAAAGCACAGATAATAAAAAATAAAATTTAAACAAAAGCAAACAATACAAAACCTGAATTTTAAAATATATTGCCAATGAAATATTATATAAATCAAAATTGGTTTGGCTGTATGTAACAATCTTTTTTTTACCTGCTGGTTTGCCTTTTTTTTAATTACTAAAATAATAACCATAAACCAATCCCTGAATAGCCTGATTCAGTTAACTTATTGTAGGGAAAATTCACATTGAAGAGCATATTATTAATTTCATGCACTGTGCAGCACATTTCATTTTGTTTTAATCAAAACTATGCTCAGTTATTAGTTTTACGTCTACGTTTATTACTGTGGGAATTGGGAATAAAAGTCGGCATTGCGATCTAATCATTCCATGAAATAGACGAACATGGGTCACTGTAATCTCAGTTTATTATATTTTTCCATTAAAATGTTGTGTTCCAATCATGTTTAATAAAAAATAATAATTTATTTTAAAAACCGTATATCGTCGTCTTCATTTGAATACACCGCGAGTCATATTTTTAGTATTTGAAAATACGATTTTACATTGTTTACCGCACAAAATAGCATATATCTTTGTCATTTTAACGAAGAAATTGTTGACAGAAAAGAGACAAAACACATTTTTTGAATAACTCTTATTTCAAAAAAGATGTAAAGCTGATAGCTTTTTATTTCCAACCCTTCACACTTGTTTTAACCTACGTACTATAGCAGTGTTTAGTGTCTAGTTTTTTAGACATTAATAGTTCACTCTTTTATTTTTTCTTATTCATTTCATATGTACTTTATTTAGATGTTTTACAATATTTTTGTATATTATTATTATTATAATTTTTTTGGATTTTTTACAATTCCATGTTCACTTTGCCCAGCTAACAAGGGTACATACCCCGTTCCAAGCTAGGTAATTACATTTTAATATATTATAAAAGTTAACAAATTTATATAGAGCACAGACAAATAAAATAAAAACTTATTCGGATACACATTTTGATTTTCCACGATTCTGGCAAAAGGTTATGGACCTTTTTGCCCACGTAATAGTGTTGTCTCGATGCCAGAACAGTGTTGACCCCTTCACTTGGTATCAGATCCCTATTAGAGTATCTTGTATTATGGTTGTGGTTGATGCTTGGATAAATGTCTCTATTTATGTGTGTAACCACTACCGTTCTCAATATATACTGTTAAATAATATTCAGTACTCTGAATTCTTTGAAGAGCAAGTCACTTGGATAACGAAATGTTTTATGCAATCTTTACTCCAACACCAAGTCTTTTTTTTACACAGGTCTGTAATACGCATTCTTATTCGTATGGGTACCAAAATTTTATCTTTTGTTACTTTTTTATGTGTTTCAAATTTTAAAATGCTGTTGCTGTTGTTGATTATTTAAAATAGATACCTAAATCTAGTTTTTTTTTTCTTAAGTTTTGCTTACTTCTTTTATACAGATGCGAAGCATGTTAATAATTTGTTTATAATTTTCTTTTTTACCCGCTCACAACTGTCTATTAGTAAAGCCATACTTTTATTGTTTTTCTATTAACGTACCGTAAAAAAAAAAATAAAAAAATATTTTCAAAAATATTTTCAAAATAGTCTTAAATTAAAGTCCTGCTGAGTTGCATACATACAACTCGTCAGCAGGTTCTTATAAATTGCATAGATTATTTACACTTAACCTTCATTAACAATAATTTTACTTGAAAAACAATACATATTATTACATTATCAAAAATTAAAAACTATCACTAATACAAAAAACTTTTTTCTATTAACCATAATTTGAGCAAACGCCTCACTCCTGTATTTAACTCAGTATTTTTAATATTGTTTGGTAACATGTAAAATATTTTAGGTATACTGTACTGCAGTGTCCTTTTTTTTTTTTTTTTTAAAAAAGAAATATTTGCGTTCTTATGATTTACCCAAATATTTAATTTTGAGGGCCATTTTCAACGAGTTGTAAATAACTCACTATTAGAAAATGGAATCGAGTTGGGGTAGAGTGGAATTCGAACCACGGACCTTCGGTCCGTGAGTCCGAGACACTAGCCACAGGACCACAACCCGATTTAAATGTCATATTTATTGCAATATCTAGAAACAACTAGCCCTTCCATACTAGTAAACCTGGTGTTGTAATCATGTACCAACTTGTGTTTATACTCGGAGTGCGACGCATGCTGACAAATTAATGTGTACCAAATTAGAGCCCTGACAGATATTTTTATTTACAGATTTATACATCAATGATATTGAAATATTGTGTCTCTGGCGGTATACTTCTTTATGTAGTAGCAATTTGATCATATAATTTTGCAAAGTTTGAATAAAATTAATATTAGTTTCACTTGATAGCCCCCAGGAAGTTATAGCGTATCGTATAATTGATTCAGAAAGATATAAATAAATAATTCGTAAAGTATTAGCAGGGACATAATATTTTAATATATGCATTCTATTACTAATTGCTCTTAATCGCTCACACAGTTTTCTAATATGTACATCCCGTTTAAAATTACAATCTATAGTTAAACCTATATAAACACACTGCTAAATATTTTCAATATTTTCATATACTGGGTATATTGATAAATTTAAATGTTTTACAATATTTATGTAAATCAAGTCTTCTTTAAATTATATGTAAGAATAGTTATATGTAGGAATATGTATTTGAATGTACCAAATCCTTTATTTTATTTCATACTTTTTATATTTTATCCATGTACCATACTTGTTAAAGCCCTCCGGGCGATTATGTGAATTAAATAAATAAATAAATGACTTTTATCGACAAAATCAAGCAAGGAACTCTGCGTTGGTTTGGACATGCAGAGCGAATGGACAGCGAAAAAATGGCTAAAAATATATATGATGCGAACGATGATGGATGCAGAAAGGGAGGAAAACCGAGAAAGACATGACCGAATCCAACAAATACTTGAAGATGGACATGTCAAAAGTCGGAATAATTGGCGCGCGTGCATGAGAAGATCTATGAATGCATAGGAAGCTAGATCTGAATGCAAATATATAGTGATATGCTGTTCTATCCTCTCTGCTGGCCTTACGATGAAATGGCGTGATGGTTTGTTGTTGTTGTTGTCAAAGAATATATTTATTCCTTGGAATGCATCGTAAGTCAGTAGGTGGTCAGTAGTTTACACTTTTTTCGATAAAACACTTAAAAATCACGTAAACCTTAAAAACAAAAAAAATGTTCAAAAAAACCTCGAATGTTTCATTCGAAATTTCTGATTTATGATGTTTTTCCTGTCCCATGAAAAGTTATCATTTCATGATTAACGTTGTATTCAAATTAAAGCGACAATATATATTAGGAGTGTTGATTTTAAGACTATTATGATAAAATAATATGATTTATATATGTTTTAGACATTTCGCAGGAGACTCGATTAGGTTTATGTGATTTTTACCGTAAATTAGATTTTTTTATCAGTAACTTAGATTTTATGAAAGTAAGTTAGATTTTTCTACATGAAATTATATTTTTTGATAGTAAGTTAGATTTAATAAGAGTAAGTTATATTTTTTGACAGCAAGTTAGATTTTATGAAAGCAAGTTCGATTTATTTACTACAAGTTATATTCTTTGACAGTAAGTTAGATTTTATGGGAACAAGCTCGATTTTTTGAGAGTAAGCTAGATTCATTTTAAAATTAGGTGAGAGTTGATAAAAAAATGTTTATTTCGCGCACAGAACCGTATTTTTTAGCCGCCCGGACACATAAACATATCAATAAATATCACCTAAAAAGAACACGGTCATATGTCTGAATTTGGCCGTTTTGAGTTATGAATGCAGTTTCATTTCTGGGACTGAAAATGTTTTTAATGTTTTAAAATTCCAACATCGGATGTTTGTGGTCTCATACAAAATAACTGATTTGCTGTTATTATTCTTAGAACAATCGAATTGATTGAGCGAGATTGTGAAATTTAAATTAATTCAATCACCATATTGAGTGCTGGTCCACAAGCCGGGGGGAAAATCTCCCCTCGACCTATGCCAGCCCCCCATAGCCCCCATAATTGGCAATTTTGAATTATTGCATCCATTAACGTACCATCGCGTCGCAAGTAATAACTGTAATTTCATATCTTCTTCTGTTTCATTTCTTCTGAGCACGAAGGAACACTGGGGTTACTCGTATTAGCTATTCAACTCGATTCGAATAATTCTTTGAAATGGAAATTCTCTCCTGCAATTTTTGCTCTTCTCTTTTTTTCTCGATCTTTTTTCCTTTTTTCTCCACCCTGCTTCAGTTTGATTTACATACTTGTGGCGCCAAGAACTTTGTTAAGATTTCCTGTTTGGAGCCGATGTGAGTGATATATTCAACGCTCAGAGTAATAATTTTCTAGAGAAGCCCAAGGTGATTCTAAACTAAATATGTAACTTATTATTCATAGATGGCGCTTTTATTATTTTGTATAGAAAATGACACTTGGACGTTTATTTTCAATGGAAATTTTACAAAACTTGGTTTGTGGAAACTTTGATTGAACTTTGAAATTGATTGTAACAAATACCATAACAATATAATTTGGGTCCTTTTCACAAAATGGTGTACAAAACAAAAAATAAGATATTTTTTTATGTAATAAGTGTGTAAAGTGGCCACTTAAACCAGCCAATGACAGATCATAAGCCCCGTGGATGCCATGACTTCTTTATTCCCTTTTTTAAAGTGTTCTCCATCTCTGTTGTATTATGCTAACTTATTTACTATTTTTTCTACCATCCGGATTCTAAGCTACAAAAGCCTCTTTACCGAGGTATAATTTACTAATGAATCTTATCCTCTTTTATTTATAAATGAGTGTTTACTAAATATTAAATCTTGATATGTTTAGATTAAAATAATTTGTTAAAAACAAAGTGGTTTTATGTTTATTTTATTACAATATTTTTTTTGACTATTTGACCAATGTGTCATGTAACTGGATTCTTCCTCAACTTGCAAACTTCCTTCACAGTTTCCTATTTGTTATTTTAACGAGACAAGTTCTGAAGAGTTCTTTTCCACACCTGAAACTGACAAATGTATGGAAATATGAGAGCACTTGAAAGCTTTCGGTATCCTTGATAACGGAGATACGATATAATGACCGTCCTTTAAGTGAGCTTTAAGGAAAAGCAGGGCGGGCAACGGGAGCAGGCGAACAATATGGCAACATGAAATATAGAATGTGTGTACATTTCCTACAATAAGTGTGTTGTGATGTCGGTTATGATATTTTTTATAAGTGCAAATAATTGTCGCAAGAGGCAAAATTAGCAGTTCACAACGGAGTCCTGGTCCCGGCCCTGATGTATGGGAGCGAAGTATGGACTTGGAAAAACAGGGATGAAAGTAAGCTGAATGCTGTCGAAATGCGATCTCTCGGGTGAATGTGTAGTAAAACTATGTACGATAGATGCCCAAATGTTGAGATCCGTACCTTATGTAAGGCTGAGACAAGCATTATCGACAAAATCAAGAATGGAGCTCTGCGCTGGTTTAGACATGTAGAACGAATGGACAGCGAAAGAACGGCTAAGAATATTTACAATGCGAATGTTGATGGATGCAGAAATGGAGGTAGACCGAGAAAGACATGGCATGACCGAAGCCAACAAATACTTGAAGATGGATATGTCAAAAGTCGGAATAATCGGCGCGCGTGCATGAGAAGATGTATGAATACACATAGAAGAAGCGAGATCTGAGTGCAAAGATAGAGTGATGTGGCGTTTTATCCTCTCTGCCTACCCTTACTGGGAAACGGCATTATGGTTTGTTGTTGTTGTTGTTTTTTTACAATAGGCAATCCATCCAAAAAATATTATTTATTTATTTTTTAAGTCCCAACTTCCTGGCACTAGGGTCCTGCATTGAGTTGGGACAGATTAAGTAGATACTTGTACAAAAAATGAATGAAAAATAAATATAATGTGGTTATAATATTAACATCATCATCATTCCTCTTTCCTAGTGGTGCATAGAGCACTGAATTTTTATGTGTTTATTATTTTTAAAACCCGTTAGGGTTAGATAAACTGGCAGTACACAAAAGTGTTTTAGTTTCAACACTTATGTATGGAAGTAAAATATGGAACTAGCGGAGGAAGGATGATAGCAGTCGAAATGCGACCTTTTCAGCTTCACAAAGATCAACAGATGGAAGAATTGAAGGAATATAGATGTTCAAACGTAGACAGAATGGTGAATGTACAGGGGAATAAAGTTATTTTAAGAAATGCCAGAAAACATATAAAACTAGAAAAGTGCAAATATATTTCAAATCAAATCTGTACCTTAAAGGATAAACCACGGAAGTCACGCTGAACAAAATGTTCAGGTCGCCAATTACAATGGGAAATTAACGGAGTTATCTTCGACTATCTGTAAAGAAAAACCGATATTTTTGTACGAAAATGAGTATATTTGCATGAACGTTGGAAGTATCTTCGTCGGTAACCTATAGTTGAACTGCATAACTAACAGTATTGCCCATAAAATGTCCGTCTATATAAGAGTAACATCCTGCAGTACATTCACGCCATGGAGATATGAATAACAAAGGAACGTGGCCTATAAGTGTATTTTATTAATTTTTTTCATATTTATGTTCAATATATGTTAAAAGCAATTTATGCAGTTTATGTAAAATAAATAAATAAAGAAACCACAGGGCGTAGTAACGTCCAGTCGGCCCTACCAGTCAGCCCAACCAAGTCAGCTCAACGCGGTCACTCAGTTCCAGCATATAGTCTAAGCCAGTTCAACTTCTCATCGCCGTTACTCTCGTGCTCCACAGCAAAGTTCCGTATATTTATTCAACATGTAATAAATACACCTTGGAACCTCAACCAAATATGTCCTACATATGAAACAACCGCATCACCAATTGAAATCATTGACTAATCGTCTAGTAGTTTATAACTCAAATCTCCTCTCTCCCAGCTTTATTTTAATCCTCTAATCTAGTGATTTTATACTAGTCTTTTACTCTCTATAATGGATAACAATGAGTTCTGCGAAGAACTTTAACTAATGAATTTAAACACCATTGCTTCGTTACTTCCACGCCAGATTGTGTTGTTATTTGAAGTTTTTATCTTCAAAGAACAGTAATTAGGATGATGTTAGTTTGTCCATCCGAAATTCAACATATGTCAAAAATTACTGGGAACTTTTCATAGCAAAAAGTTACGAAGTTCCGCTACTCTCCCTGGTTTTATACGGGATTTGTGTGTATTTGTACAGCCACCCGACAACATTTCATTCAAATATATTATCAGGCAAAGGAAACCATCACATACAGCATACACTTTGTTAAACCATTTATATCGTCTTTGGTTCATATTTACCAAACCGTGACTAAATGTTATAACTTACTTAAATAGAAACATGCAATAAACAATATTTTGAGCACATCCAAATATGTGTAGATTTAATGGCTGGATTTTACCCTTTGGGGAACATAATAAGATTGCTAGATATGACAAAAAAATCATTTTTGATAAGGGTATATGAAAGTCTAGGCGTTCAGGCTTATTGACTTGTCACTGGTCCCGTTTAGACCTGTCATCTCGGGTGTTTATTAATATATACTCGAATATTTTTTATTCTCGTATCTCCTGAAATTCAAAAGCCTCGAGTATATTTTGTATTTATTGGAACCCCTAAGTACATCGCAATTTCTTATGGTATGCGTCGGTAATCAGCATTACACAGAAAATTTCGTTTTAAACTTTTATGGCTGGCTTCTGGCTGGTTTGTTTTGGAGCGAATTCCTGTCGTCCTTATAAATGATATGTAAGGCTTTTTTAAAAACAAATTGCTTGAAAATTTGATTTGATCGAATAAACATATGTTTATTGCAAGATAATATCACATTTAAAATATATTTTGTAAATTTATCATCAATAAACAATAAAATATAATAAAACTTTTTTTTAAATATTATTTATTGAATCGGCATTCACTTCGTAACATTTCATTATAAATAAATTATTATGAAAATAAAACTTTATTATTAGTATTACACAAGTGTTATTCTTTAACAAATATCCACGGGGATTAATTTAGGTCTGAAAGAATTAGGTAAACATTAACTTCTGAAAGAATCCAAAAATTATGAATGTTCAAACACAGACAGAATAGTAAACGTTACATATTAAATAATGATGTATTTTGATTTATCCAAGTATTAAATTTTGGGGCTATTTTCTTTTAGTCGTAAATATACGTGTTGGGCAAATGGGAAACGAGTTGTGGTAAGGTCTTATTCGAACCTCAGACCTCTGGATATGGAGTCTTCCCCTCGGGACCAGAATCCGTCTTAATGTATCACCATTATGAAAGGTGACCTTAACCAGCCTGCATCAACAAAGGTTTTATCTCTTTAACTTCACAAACATCAACAGATGGAAGAATCGAAGGAATGGTTTAAGTGGTAAAGTAGCCACTTAAACCAGCCAATGACAGGCTCTTAAGTTCTGCAATGCCTAAATAAATTATCCCTTCCCAAAAATGTTCTTAATCTCTGTTGTAATATATGTTGATGAAATAAAAATTCAGCCGAATGAAAATACTTTTTAAAGAAAACGTGTTGTTGTAAAGCCGAGCCCATTCGGCTGAAAACAGGCAGCCGACTTATGTACACAAAGTATGTAAGATAAGGTTGTCCACTCATGGGGATAATTTTCTATGTGATATAGTTTATACAATACGCTCTTCGTAAGGGAGCGGCATCAATTTTCCGCGCACTTCGACGCGACGCCGGCTTCAGCGTCGGCGTCGGGACGCTATGTATATCGCTCAGTTTACAGACAATGGGCGGGACACGAGACATTCACACAACGATGCCTTCCGTCGTCCTTTACAAAACGATCATTTGTACTGTCTACAGACTGACATGACGTGAAACTCACTGGGCGTATCATGCAATCCTTCCGCGTAACATATTTATGCATTATACCTGTGTAGGTGAAGAAAATACACCCGTGTCACTGCAGGCTCTCACTAGAGCCTAATAATGAGCTCATACTATAAGGCTTAAAGGAGAAGATTTAGCAATAGATATGAGAGTAGTCGCCTTCCACTCGGTATCCCGGCTCTTTAAAGTCTCGGGGGGCGAGAATTAATTACTGGGACCCGTCAGAATAGATCTACCCAGGTCGTAGCGACGCCGACGCTAGGAACATATTAAGCTATGCCCCCCAAGAATATAAAAGAATAGTGCACCATGATATTTTTTTATTAAAAAGTTAATTTTAAATATTTAAAACAATAAATTATTACAGATTTTTATTTATTTATTTATTTGGTAATAACATTGAACATACATTTTTTGGAGACAGAGACACATTTTAAAGCGATATAATCAGAAATGACCCATGCCTCTGAACTTGCCCTGACTCGCTAGAAAATATGCGTTGAGTCGGGGCACTTGTAATGATAATTTAATTCAGTTAGTTATCAGATATCAGTTATCAGTTAGTCATCGTCAGACTAGGTATGGTTTTGAGAAGTTTATGCTAGATTATATATTTATATGGCAAATGTATTGTCTATGCATTAAGGCTGTAATTTGATGAAAAGTACGAAAATCATACGATTTTGCCGTTTTAAAACGCCGTTTTTCTAAATCGCGCAATTAAAAAAACTCTATTGATAAGAACAAGTCGCTAGTTTCAAATATTTGGAAATTGATAAAAAAAAAAGCTAGATACCTAAAGTAATTTGTAAATATCTTATTCGTTGTCAGAAACAAAAATATTACTATTATTTAAACATTATTCAAAGTTATCAATTGTATCGTATCAATACATTTGCACATTTGTTTTAATTTAGGTGCTTGGTAAGTTGAGTTGAAATATTGAATTTTGTTATCAAAAATCATTGGTAGAATTTAATTGTAGTAGATATTTTATTTTACCAATTTAAATGCATATAAAAAGATGGTGAGAGCACGTGGATAAAAAACAAACCTCTTTATGTCCTGTAAATCTTTGACTAAATATTGTGTCTGTTTCAATTTTCAAATATCTCTTTATTTTTTTATATCATTGTTTTTTAAATTTTGTATTTTTTATTTGTTTAAATTTTTATTTTATTATTGGAATGTTTTCTAATTTATACTTATAATTCATCTTTTAATATTATTGTTGTTGATTTGAAATATTTATGAATCATTTAATGAACAAAAAACACCAACAATATTTTGAGTTTGTCCAAATTTTTGTAGACAAGGACTGGATTCAACTCCCTGGGGAGCAGTTAACATTTACATATTACAACAGAAATGAAGAACATTTTAGGGAAGGTAATATAGAAGTTTAGGCATCTACAGGGCTTATGACCTGCCATTGGCTCTCTGTAGTATCATCATTTCAATCATTTAAAATTATATTTACTCTTGTGGTGATGTCACATTAGGCTACATAGAATACAAGACTCGATGTATCTCTCTTATTTTTTTTAAATGATGAAATAGTATTTTTTGTAATCTTCAAATTGGCATTTTTTCACCGGATCTTGAAAGTAAAGTTTGTTGACTATGTTGTAATACGTTAATGTTAACTGCTCCCCAGGGAGTTGAATACAGTCCTTGTCTACAAAAATTTGGACAAACTCAAAATATTGTTGATAAATCCACCTGGTCCATGAAGAAGTATAGAAATTGAACAAAATAATAATTTTCAGGCGTTGCCTAGTGTGTAGGTGAAATAATTCAATTAGATGAATCTCACCCGCATAAATAAAGGTTTCAGCTCTTTAACTTCACAAACATTGACAGATGAAAGAATTGAAGAAATATAGATGTTCAAATATGGGCAGAATGGTGAATGTTACACAGTGTCTAAAGTGGCCACTTAAACCAGCCATTGACAGGTCATAAGCCCTGTAGATACCTAGACTTCTATATTACCTTCTCTTAAATGTTCTTCATCTCTGTGGTGTTCATACATATAATAAATATGTAAAATAAACCGTTTTTTTATCAGTGTGCTCGTTGCAGACCTAGGAAATATCATATTTTATAACTTAGAAATAGAAATTAATTGAACAAACTCAAGCGCAACCTTCACATTAAAATGAACGAAGATAAGCAAGCACAGGTTAATCATTTTCTATTTAAACACATTTTTAATATTTTTTTTTTTTGTAATAACATGTTTTGAACTAGCATTTTTCTTACTTGTATGATTGATTATAGGGAAATTTTGTTAAATATAATAATTTTAACTCTTATCGACTTTTTATTTAAGTCTTACAAATTATATGTTGTATAAAAAAACTGAAGTTTTCTCGACCTCTCTCGACCCCCCTACAGAGGCTCCGCGTCCCCCAGGGGTCGCGACCCACAGGTTGAAAAACAATGCTTTATACGATAGTAGGTCAACTGACAGTGGGCATTCATTTCCGGGTGAACTTAACGTTCTTTTCCCTCTCTTTCTTTCTTTCTTATTTTTTTGCACCACAACAGGCCAGGAGGCCCAATTACAGTGGTGAATTACATCACAAAACACCCAGGCTTGAGAAAAATCACATTTTTTAATTTTTGTGCTCTCACCGGGAATCGAACCCGGAACCTTCCGTGTGTGAGTCAAGCGTCTTGACCACTGCACCACGGAGGCCGCCAGAAGTGAAGTCCCCAAAAATTCATAATTTGTTTAGTTAAATAATAATCAGTCTTAAAGATATCCCGAAAATGATAAAACCTGTTAGTTGCGGATTATATATATATCACTCGTCATTTATTTCTATAAAAAATTCTTTACTGTATTCATAAATTGGTACTCTAGTCTGCTTAAGCTTATCTTTGCCCTAAAACGAAATAAAAAGTATCCTTGTAATCACAGAGAAATTTCTCTTTTTTATTTTCACGGTTGTTAAGCGATCCTAATTGCGCTTGGGAAAAGTCTAAATTTCCTTATTCTGCTCCTACTTGACTTATATTAACATAAAAGGATGATCGGTAGTAAAAATGAAGATTTTTTGAGTTACCCGAAACAAGAGAATTGTCAGAAATATTCCACTGGGAAATAAATTTGTTAATTTGATCAATATTCTTGGAGCGTTCGTTTGGTATTCCATTGAGAATTTTTCTATACGTGTCTAAAGAACTTTTCGGATTCATCAATCATTTTTTTTTCTTTTAAAAAACTGCCAAAATATTATCTTTTTTTTAAATTTTTTGGAGCATAACTACTTTGATTACTCTCGGTATATAAAAATCAATCAGCTGATAGTATTTATTTTATTAACCCTTCTCTTACTGTGCCAAAAATATCCTCGCGTCTCGGTGATGCGTAGTCGATACACATGCAACAAATGAGAGATTTTAAATCGGATAAATTAAATATTCATGGAAAATTGTTTAAATTATATTTAGTTGAAGTCAAAAGCGATATTTTTTTTTTATCTAATTACAAAACAGATGAAAAATAAAATTCCGTGGCCCGTGACAGAATTTGCATATCTTGCTATGAATGTATAAGCTAATGTTTCCGTCCTAAAACTTCTACTGGGGTTTTAAAAAAATATTTTTTAGCATGCGTTCGGAATTATTAAAATGCGTCAGGAGATACAAATCCTTTTTCTCGAGAGCTTTCGCAAACGTATTTCCCATTCTTTGGCTTTGAATTTTCTTTCATCTGCATATTTTATAACTGAAAATCGTGTTACATCGCAGATTTTCATTTTCCTTTCTATAACACATAAGGCGAAGTCGACATTAATATTCTCCCGACAAAAGTTGCGTGAGGCACTTTTAAGCAAGAAAAGAATACTTCTTTAGCGAATAAATAATTGTAAATATAGAAAAAGATCAACATGAATATTATCAAAAACCTAGAATAATAATGAAAATATTAATTTATTAACAAAATTAAAATTTCTATATCTACAATATTTTTCAATGGATAGATTTCTCTGGATTATGTGTAGTCTGCCTAACTAAATACAACCTGTTTTAAGGCGGACATTTTTTTGTGTGGATCTAAATAAACAAAAACATAATATTGTTAATTGAATCGGCATTCACTTCGTAACACTTCATCATAAATTATTATGAAAATAAAACTTTGTTATTAGTGTTGCACACCTTTTATTTGTGCTAAATTTTAAGAAATAAATTCTACTTAACGTCCTTTCGCTCATTGAACATGTTTTCATATCGGTATTTTAGACAATTATCCATTTATATGCTTACACCTTAGATAAGTGGAAAAAAAACCCCTTATGTTTCACTGATTTATTTGTTTATTTTTTGTTTAAATTCTATGACATTGTAAACAATATTCTGTGTTTACTATATTAGTATTATATCACCCGTCGATGGGAGGAGTGCTCTCCCAAAACTGTAGTAGTGTTCTTGTAAATTGTGTAACACAAATAACGAAGTTTTATTTTCATAATAATTTAAACAAAAACATAACTGACTACCTACTAGTGAATTTAGTATGTAATTTTACAGTATTAAATATTCTCTTTAAATGTTTTGATTTTTATCTGCTTAAACTATTTTTTAATTCATTAAATTGGATCCGGGCCATTAATGTATCCATATTATTAGTTATTTAAAGGATTTTGCGAAAATACAAAATACATTCTTTTGAATATCGAATATATTTAAAAGAAACGCCTATAATACGTTTTTTACATTTTACTAAATTTCAGAAAAACTAAGTAGATTTTCTTATTATTTTAATGTGCTGTATTAAACCATTATTCCCTCACGGAAAACATATTTCAATAAATTTTCTTCTGGATAAAATACAATGAAAAATCGTTTTATATGTTTTCAAAATAACACATTCCAACAATCAAATTGTTTTTATTTAAACATTCATTTAACGATGCATAACTGTAAAATAACTCATATGGTGATATACTCGTATGTCTGAGTCAACTAATTGCTCGTCCCATCTCAACACATGATTTTTAGACCCATGAAGTTGGGGCTTATGTCTCAAATAATGTACAATGAACTTATGTATGTAAATAAATAAATAACCACATTATTCGTTATTTTATTTATTTATTATCATATATTTATCATCATATAAATAAAATTATACATTTATGCAAAGTCGCTTTGACTATCTAACTAGGGTTATTTACTCCGTTCTAAGCCAGCCCGAAAAAAATATATATTGGAATGCTCTTTTACTTATTTGAAGTATAATATATAATAGTTATAGTAAATCTTTGTTTTGATTTTTGCTGAATAAAAAAATTAAGGTACAGTTAAACATTTATTTTTTTAAATCGCGAATTATTTTATACAAGAAAACCTACCCAGCGTTATTCATTTTTTAATAACCCGCTAAGCCTCTATTGTAGGGACTTGTCAGCAGGTAGGAAAGAAAGGATGGAAGGAAGTTATAAATAATACACCACAACACCTAGACCAATTGAGCAAAAATCTTTGCTGGATTTTTCCTTGCAACTGGCGAGAATCGAACCCGCGACGCCAGTTTCACAGTTGGCCGTCGAACCAACTGCGCCACAACGCCTGTGTTATATCCAGTGTACATTGAAAATGTAAGAGATCTTAAAGCCAAACTAAAGAAATATGTGAAATATATTCCATCCTTCCAATGTGTATTCGTTGATTCTTGTAATAAAATATATTATTTTTTCTTTAATTTCAGGTAATTCAAAATATGCGTAGTTTAAACCGTTTTATAAAATTTATTCGAAACTTAAATTTTATAAAAATTAAAATTTAAAACTTAAAATTTATTAAACCATTTTAGAAAATTTATTCGAAAAAAAATGTAATACCGTTACCATCGCATTGTTTTGCTTATTTAAAAAATTATAATAAAAAACCGTGTAAAGCCCGTATTGTCATTGTTGGGAAGAAGGAATATTCATTTGGGTATTTACTTTTTTCAACTCATTGGTGGTCGCATACATAATTCTGAAATTCTGAATGAATTCGATCTATTTGTTCCTGATAATTATCTTCGACAAAGGCAAGACAGGTTGTTCTATCTACCACGATGCAGAACCAACCTGCCAATGGTTATGCCGGTAGGAAGAGCAATCGTGTTATTTAATCGTATCGCCTCGGATGTCAATATATTTCATGACAGTGGGATTACTCTTAGAAGGGCAATTTCCAAATTGTAATATGTATGTCAATTTTACATGACAATTTACATTTTTTTTCTCTTTTCTATTTAATAAATCTGAAATATATATTTTGTAATGTGTTGAGAATGTATCTAATGTAACTTAAAATAAATAAATTGTTTCAAAAATATTTGTGATTATTCAATAGCATTGAACCGGGTGTAAATACACTCCGATTTAAATTAAGATAATTTAAATGGGATAGACAGACGTTTCAATTCTCTCGGGAAATTGAAACACAGATGTCACACATTATTTACATACAAGAGAAAATAGGGTATACTGCGCTGTACACATTACACATGCCATACATAGTATGATGCAGTGTTTTTCAACTTGCGGGTCGCGACTTCCAGGGGATTCGTGGGCTTGCTTGGAAGGTCGCGGTTGCATGCAAGGTAAAAGCAAAAATCATCGGCTCTGGGTTCTACATTACCGGAAAAATATAATTATTGCAGTGACATCAACCGTTTATTCTTAACAAATTTGTCGAATCGTGGTTCCATTTTTGAGTTGTAAGAACGTTAGTTCACAAACGTAGGGTGTGGCGAATTGCACTAATAATTAAAAGCTTTCCTTGCCAGCTCTGGACATTTTCATTTACTCTTCATCCAAAAGATGCCCATCTTATGCTTATCAAATTCCATTTTAAGTATGCCGTCTAAATAAACTTTATAGATATTTGTGCTTACGGTCCGCTGCGCCCGCTCGCGCTCCTTTCTTGTACTTGATTTCTCGGTTATTATTTTTTAAAGGAATAACCAGCCAAGCCTCTATTTTAGAGTCTTGTCATAGGTGGGAAAGAGGGGCCATGGAAGGAAGTTATGAAAAATACACCACAACGCCTGACCAGTTTAGAAACAAAATCTTTCTCGGATTTCTTTCTTGCAACTGACGTTATCGAACCCGTGACGCCAGTTTCACAGTTGACCGTCTAACCAACTGTCAAATATGCTTTATTGTACAGTACAGGGTAAAGTGTAGCCGACTGAGTAGGTTTGAAGGGTCACTGCTCGAACTGTAGAACTCGAACGTGTCGAGTTGGGCAAATGCTAGTATTTCTACTATCATCGTGTTTTTAGTCATTACCGAGATATGGATATGGAGCATTGAGGTTTTGTCGTGCGCGCGTTATACGAAAATGATCAACGATTGCCACGCGAATGGCTTTTTTCAACACTTCGGCATTCCGCGCGCCATTTCCGCCTCTTTTGCTAACACGATCAAATTTTGGGTTCAACAATAATTGGAAGAAACTGAAAGTAGCCTTAGAGAAGGTGGACATTTGGCACCCAGAATAGTTAAAACCTCTGAAAATGTGCCGTTGGTTAGAGCAGCATTTGAGCGGTGACCAAAACGATCAGCTCGAAAGCAAGCGTTTGCATACGGATTTCACACCGCTCTTTGAGGAGAACTTTTTATGAAAATTTGTCTTTTCATTCATATAAACTAATTCTTGTGAGTGTTATTGACTACGCATACCACTAGAATCGCTGTCGGGAAATTCTTCAGTAAATTCCTCCAAGAGCAACTTTTTTCTGTAGCGACGATGCCCATTTTCATCTCTCTGAAGCTGTCAATTATTGTCTATAATGAACAAAATTTTCTGAAAATAACCTACAGCAACTCCAAAAAAATTGCGGTCATACCCTTCGAAATGTGTCGAAAAGTTCAGAAATCGCCTTTATCAATATATTGCTGATGACGGCCGCCTAAGTTGTACCGTTCTTTAAGTAAAGAATAACAGTTCTTTAAATAAACAATATCCGACTGAACAGTTTTGAGGGGCTATAAATATAGCCCCTCAAAACTGTTTAGTCGGCTCCGTTCTACACTGTATAGTTAGATTAAGGTTCCGGGGAATCGCCAGATTTTTTTACTCGTAAAGAGGTCGCGTACTCAAAAAGGTTGAAAAACACTGTCTAAATGCATCGTTTCTCAAAGGCCCATTTCAGACCTTCGTACATTTCCACACGGCACGATCAAATTACATAGGGTGGATTGATTAATATTGTTTGTTACGATTTACTTTGGACGAGTGTTTTCGACATCGCTGCTCTCAGGTAAAAATCCTGAATAGGGAAATCGAATGGAAATAAGTCCGCCTCTTTTTGTAGTGGTTGGCGTATTCGCCTACCATTCTTGAGGTCCTATTTTCGATTCCTAGCAGGCTCGACGTAAAATACTGAATTCAAAGGTTTTTTGAATTGCATCATTTCATTGTTCCTGGACTGGCATCTGAAGCGTAAGACTGATCGCCTTACTTTCATGTAACAGATGATCAAAATACGCTGCATTTGGGTTACTAACGCATTATCCTACGCAGCACTGGATGTGAAAAGGGAAATGACAATAATCATTATTTTTATTTATTTTACGACGGGAAAACTCATTAACCAGTTCACCACGAGGCCGACTAATTTTCTCTTGATTTTTTTTGCTGGATGTTTACCTGAGAGAAACCACTAATAAATAAAAATGATGAATGACACGCAGGTGTCATAAAAAAATTGAATTAGGATGTGTTGATCTTAGAGTAGTTATTGAAGTAACAGTATAATATATCTAGGCTTTACTGACATAGTGCATTGAGTCAACAGTCTTTATTTATTTAAAATACTTTTAAATAAAGGTTTAAGTTATGGATTTCAAATTTTAAGACATGCCTAGAATAAAGATTTTTCTTTAAAAGCTTTTAAAAAATTAAAATAAAAGAAAATTGTGGGAGAAATAATGCGTTAAAAGAATGAAAAAAGCTTTAAATACGATTATATCGAAACTCGTTTTAATGACTTAATGCATTCTGTCAGTAAAGCTTAGATGTATACTTTAACAGAGATAGCGATCCTTTTTAAGAAAAGGAAATGAATGTATAAGAATTTATAAAGTTAATGATATATCTTTCGCTGGTTTAATCAAACTTTTGTTTTTAATTCTAGGCAATGCATGGATTGCAATTCGGGGGAGAGTTTACAACATTACCGAGTACATGGATTACCACCCAGGAGGTTAGTTTCATTCTTAATGTAAATATATATTTATTTTAATTACTCATTGAGAGATATTTTTTATTACAGCGCGATTAAATCAGTATACAGTGGTGCCTCGCATAACGAACGCCTCGCACAGCGAACGCTGCACACAACGAACTTCCTTTTTGTTCATATCACGATTCATACAACGAACTTCGCTTCACACAACGAACTTCGCTTCACACAACGAAGTCGCCCACTTCACACGATCACTGCCGATTTATTGCATCCTTCCGCGCAGGCAGTCGTTAGTCACTGAGCAGTACGCTTAACTTACGCACGTGTCGCAGCAATCGTTGAAGAGGATGTAGAGGAGCTTATTGAGGAACACAAAGAAGAGCTGACAACTGAAGAGCTCCAAACACTTCTGGCCCAACAACAGGACAATGCTCAAAGGGAAGCGTCATCTGATAACGAGGAGCAACAATCAAACAATCAACCAATTCCAACTGCTGACATCAAGAACATCCTGGTCAAATGGAAAGCAGTTCAGGAGTTTACCAATGCCCACTATCCGGATTCCGCTGAAGCAAACAGGATCAACGACCTGTACTCCGATACTCTTGTCCGTTATTTGCGGCAGATGTTGAAGAAAAGAGAGAAACAAACGACTTTGGACAGGTTTTTCACTGCACCATCGGCCAAAAAGCGGAAAATGGATGAAGATGTGCAAGATTCGATTATTTCTTAAAATTAAAAAATGTGTGTTTTTTTCATTATGTTTTTAGATGTATCTAAATAAAAATAATAACAAAAAATTTATCTTTTTTTTATGTCATCTTACCATATTTTATGCTACAGAACGAATTTTTTTTTTTAACATGTATTGTTATGGGAAAACGCGTTTCACTTAACGAACTTTTCGCATAACGAACTTGCTCCTGGAACGAATTAAGTTCGTTGTGTGAGGCACCACTGTATTTTGGACTGTTTCAATCGGTTGGGTCACATGGAATAATTGGATGGGGTGTTTGTTTACAGTTAATTTTTAGACCATTGGCTATTCTCCAAAAAATAATGCTAAAACTTTCACCTACCTACCCCTCAGATCTGTATTCGAGTGGACTACTTTGTTAACTGACAGACAGCTTTATGTCGGGGCGGTTCTAACTAACTTTTCAATAAAGAACCGAACCCAACAAAATATTAAAATGTGTAACAAACATTAAGTTCCTTAGGGTACCTCAAAGTTGAACTACCCTTTTTAGAGATTCACCTCCAAGTTTTTAAACATATTGAACCCTAATTTAAAGACGTCTGTCGGTTGAAATGCATATAAAAAGATGGTAAAGCCGGTGGATACAATGTAGACCATTTAATTTCCTGTGAATTGTTTCTTTGACCTAACATGTTCTCTGATTTAGTTTGAATTATGCATCGTTATTTTTTTAAATATTGAATTGACAGTATTATTACATTTCAAATATTTTTTAATATTTTTTCGCTGTCAATTCGCTCTACGCATCAAAACAAATGCAAACTCATTTCTTGATTTTGACGATAATGCTTATCTCAGCTTTACATAATGCACGAATCTCGACATTTGTGCATTTATAGTACATGTACATAGTTTTATCACATTCACCTGAGAGATCACATTTCGACAGTTCTGCCTACTTTCATTCTCATTTTTGTAATTTCATACTTCGCTCCCAATCACGTACGATCACTTATTATAATCTAAATACTGAAACACAGCCTGTTCATTTGTCAAGACGTTGTTACGTCTTGAAATTAAAATATTATAAATATTTTGTATTTTGGTTCTATCATAAATATTTGTAAATATTTAATAATATATTATTAATATGTAGCTTCATGGTTAGATTTAAAATTATGAATAAATTTTAGTATGTAACTATGTACTTACTGACTTTATATATTATATTTGAGGCATACCTCGTCAGGACATGCACTCCACTCTTATCCAAATAATACCCTACAATACTGTAAACCATTGTACAATTAATGCTCAAATTTTCTCAGAAAAAAAAAATGGTTAAACTTTGTTTTTAATGTTTCAGGACCAGATGAGTTGATGAGGGGAGCTGGCAAAGATGCTACCAAATTATTTGATCAAGTTCACGCCTGGGTCAACTACGAATCACTTCTGTCAAAGTGTTTGATCGGCCCATTAAAGAATTCAGAGATATCCGAAGATGAATTTAAGAAAATCCTTTTCGGTGAAACCAAGTCTAGTCCTAAAGTACAAGATAAGCAAATGTTAGGAAAATCTATGGAAAGTTTGAAAAGCATGAGTGAAAATCAGTCACAAAGCAAAGAATCAAATACATTTAACCTTACCAATGAATCTGACATAGCAAACAAAAGCTCTAGTGAGAGCAGTCTGAATGTAAACGAATCTAAATCTAGTGACAGAACTTTCAGCAGTAGTTCGACAGTCAAGGTAGCCGATATCAACGTCGTCATAAGTGAAGATACTTCGAACGAGTCAGAGGAGTTCTCAATATCTAAATTTAAATATCCCACACTTACTTTAACTAAAGTTGACTCAAAGAAATCTGGAACATCAGATACGGAAGACAAAAATGAATCCCCGAAAAAAACTTTACCCAAGTTCGACTGGATACAAAAAACTGACTCAATAACGTTAATATTTTATACCAAGCCATTATGTAATGCACAGAGCAGTATTTCACTTACTAGAGATCAAACGCATAGTTTATTAATAAAAATAAGCTACGAATTTTGTACGTACCAATTTAACATAGTGTTAGAGAACTTTGTAAATTGGCCTTGTGCTGTTGCGGTTAATCACGAAACTGGAAAGTTTGAAATTCACTTACAAAAAGAAAAACCAAAGATTTGGAATTCATACGGTGTTACGACAAGTTCAGAAATATTGGAGCAGTCTGTGATCATAAACGAAAACTCATTACAGTATTCTATTTTGGACAAAATAAGTATTGCTCACAATACAAGTCTAATATTAGTAAAATGCCTGCAAGAAGAATATATTACTTTTCCTATAGGATATCACTCGAGAATTTTCTATGAAATCGAAGGTAGTTTATTTTTCACTTTACTATTTCCATTTTTTGTTTGCAATTCAAACTTGTTAAAGTCTTCTAAAAAACAGTTAATTAATACAATAATGACGAATGTGAAATATGTATACTCGCACCTACAAATCAAACAAGAAGCCAACTTGTTTAGAAGTCTGTTATGTGTCAATAATTCACTCAAGAAGCCAATTTGTCCTTATCTTGGGTACCATTTGCACGAATTTTCAAGTGTTTGTTATTGCATCGAAGCTTCCTACAAATTAGAAACTGGGGAGTATTTTGAACGATTATCAATTTCAAAATGTCTCCCATGCTAAATATAATTTTTATTTATAGGAATCAGTAAAACGTGTGTAATGTTTTAGCTTTAACTGTAAACATAATTGCTACGGTTTGTTTTAGAATTGAACTTTTGCTACCTCTCTTAGCTAATTGCAATCCAGCAAGCTTGTTTGCCTATACCATACATTCGAACAAAAACATTTCCATATCTTTTTTATCCAATGTCATGGATTTCTCTTTCAATATGTTATGCATGTTATTAATGCAAAAAACGTATGAACTTCCTGATAATAAAAAGATAAATATTAAACTATGTTCAACTATTTTCGCGTTCAGCCCTCGTACCGGCTGGGTGTGAATTGTCGTTCATCTCTCCAATCGTAGCTTAAAATTCGAAAATAAGTTATTATTTGTTAAAAAAAACATTGTGTTAGTGTTTATAAGTGGTCGATATGTAGACAACAAGTGAAAAAAGACAAAGAAAAAACTATTCATTTTAAAGCATTATTTTGCACTTGATTCTTACCAAAATATGTTAAAAGTAGTGAATAACGGAAACTTTCAAACAGTGCGCTTGTTACTTTAAAATCATAAAAAAAGTATATGAATCCATTAAAACCGTTTAAGAATGTATTAACTTATGATGTGAATGTACCAAGATTTAACTATCTGGAAAACAACCTTCCACGATAAATTACAACAATGCTACTAAAAGTGAACTTATTGATAAATACATAATATATTTCAAATCTTCTTTCTAATATGCGTATAAAATGATATGTCAATCCTAAAACCACTCGCATACACATGTTTGTCTAAAAATAATGTAAAAAATAAATAAAATTGAGAGGAATTTTGCGTACCCATTATAAAACTAAATAATACATGCTAAAATGGATACAAAGTTATTGGAACAATAGGCCTCTTCCCTCCCTTGGCAACTGCGTACACATGGGCCATCTTTCAAGAATTTAGCTAACAGCTCGTGTTTGCCACATGTGCGACTGTGACTATCCAAAATCTACGAAAGCTACCCTTGGCATATTTTTATCTGTTTTGTTATCTATAGTGTTAAAACGGTGCTTTATCTGTTAAGTTTTTTTATTGTCAATTTTTTATCATGAACACTTTACAAATTTATTATTATGCTCAATGTTTATTTCTGTAAATTTATTGATAATTTTAAGTTGCTAGAATTTAACTTGTCCATGCACTTAGAAGCTGCAAGACGATTAGTAATCTAGCTTCAATCGGTAAATGTTATCAACTATCAAATATCTTAATTTAGTAAATGGGGTCTAGAATTCCAACCGTTCATGCGCTTAATAGCTGCAAGACTTATTGTAATCTAACTTCTGTTTTTATAAATTTGCTTTTTAAAATATCACTAAAACTCTAAACTTCATTGTCAAATAAAATAAATAAAAAATGAAAATAGAGGCTAGATTTCTTACTGTCCATGCGCTCTGTAGCTGCAAGACGTGCTGGGATATTGATTTATTGTACAGCGCCCTTGAGGTGATTTTCACAAAAATGGCGCTATATAAATTATCCAAATATATATTCAAGTTATTATTTACTTGATGCAATTCTAAATTACAATACTCTTTTCTTTTTCAGACTTATTATCAAGATCCTACACCATTGTTCCACCTTGTATGGTGCCGGAGTTCAAACCAGCAAAATGGACTCCTGATTCCATATGTCTGATGGTAAAACAATATGATCAAGGTGCAGCAAGCACTTGGCTAATCTCACAATCGGTTGGAGATGCAATCACTATTTCAAGACCTCTTGGATATTTTCCATTGACTATGGTATTTATTCATACGGTTAAAGATATTTTGTATTCTAACTTAGCCAACCGAATTTTTTCATATCCTTAGGGCACTGCATTGTTAGAATTAAGTCTTATTTTTTTCAACAATGTTTTGATAATGTCCAAATGTTTTAGACAGGCTGGATTTCCTCCCTAGGGAATTATTTAGACTAATCTATATGAGATTATTGAACCGCCTTAGAATAACGCGCTTTAATTTTTGTTCTTCGAAGTAATTTGTAATTCGGGGAACGACCAGGAAACCCTCAGTTTTTACTCTCGAATATTTCATAGTCCCAGGACTGGTACCTGAAGCATAAGACTGATCATCTTACTTTCATGTAACAAAAATTATCAAGATACGCTGCGGTCAGTGTATCAGTGTGGTGCCGCTTACATCATTGGGTGCGGAAAGGGTAATAAATTAAACTGATGATGAACATGAAACAAGCGAGGGGCTAATATATTTTTTAATATGTAACAGTATTTTTTTCAATTACCATAAATAACAAGAGATCCCAATAATCTCAAAAAGAAAAGTGTAATCACCGGTTTAAAAACAAACTGCCTCAGGGATAATCATCGTATTATTTTAATGCTGATAATTATAAAAACGTAAACAAATTCATTGTAAAAATATATCCATTCTTCCAGGTACAAGATGCTTCACAATTTTGTCTGATAGCAGCTGGGACTGGCCTCACTCCAATGTTAAGTGTCATACAGTTTGCTCTGCAGAGGCGTAATCCAAGATGGTAACTTTATAACATAAATTGATATATTCAATAAATACTGTAAGATGTCTTTAAAAATTCAATTGATTCAACCTCAGTGAATATTAAAAATAATAATGAAACACATATTATGTGTCCTATAATTTTTTAACTTTGATTTTTTGTAAAAACTGTAGCAATCATCAATTGACTGCATCGCCTGAATAATGCTTTTATCAAAAAATCAGTTTACATGTTTTTGTAACGTCATTCGGGCTATGTATTAAATTATTTTTACTTAAGGAAAGGCGTATTAAGGTTTAGTTGGTGTTTTTTTAAGCTTTGATAGATAATACATGAATAATAGTAAATACTGAGATTTTCATGTAGCTTTGTGTTTCCTTTCAATTCTTTAGGGCAAAGAATTGTTAATTATAGTATCCCAAATAAATTTATTTAGATTTTGACCATCAAATGGATTTACCATTTATACTCATTTAAATAATGTTATTCAATTAAGATTAATTGGATAGGTAGATACTAGGTATATTGGTCAAAACAAAAATTGTAACCATTAAAAAAATTATGTAATAATCCTAAAATTTTATTATCTTTTTTTAGCAAAAGGATTGATTTACTCTTCTTCAACCGATCTGAGAAGGATATTCTTTGGCATGATCAACTCTCAGCATTGTCAAGTAAAGATAACCGGTGAGTTTTGAGTTTTTTTCTGATACGAGTTAATCCATTTCTTCATGAAAGAACTTCAGCTCTACGGGAAACTGGATACAAAAAATGCTTTCTTACGCGCGGTAAAAATTAGAAAATTCAATTATACTGCAAAGTTTCTTGAAAATGTATGAAAAAAAATACTCAAAAATATTTAAATAAAGACTAACTACTTTGAACAACGTCATTAGTTCATATGAATCAACCAATGATAAGAGATTTATGGAAGATTTCCGGTTTACTTACCATTAACGGACCAATGGTAGAACTGACCAAGAAGAAGTTGAAGAGAACTTAAGGCGACACACGCGAATTAATTTTAGAAATACAAAACTTTAAAAATCATTGCGCTGATAGTACGATACATAAAAAATTTGGCTTATTTTAATAGTCTATTAACAAATGGTAAAAAAAAATAAAAACTACCGACTTTTCTCATTGCATTCTTGAAAAGTTATAAAGGGCGAAGCTTAGTAAATTTGTTTTATCTATAAGTACGAGTAAATTGTTTGCTTGTTATTCAAAACACTCACTAAAGTATGCAATATTATTATTTTGAAAAAAAATCTTTCTTTGTCTTACTTCATTGGTGATGTTTTTGAAAATATTTTTTTTCTTTTACAGATTCAATCTTACTAACACCTTATCAGACCCATCCCCATCATGGGAAGGACAAAGGGGTCATATCAACCAAGCCGTCCTTATTAATCATTTCACCAAAGTGTACCACGAGGAACTAGAAATCACTTCTTCTGAGCCGTCTCCAAAGAAGAACAGCTTAGACAAGCTGTTGAAAACTCTCAACAAAGAACTGTATCTGTGTATTTGTGGCCCAACAGCATTTACCACATTAACGAAGACATTGCTTTCTGGACTCGGCTGCAAAGATGAACAAGTTTACTGTTTTGTAGGTTAAATATCGAAAAATTTACATAATGCTAAGGGTAAATGCCAAAATTGCAAATCTGGAAAAACATTGTTTTCAGATATTGAGGTTCAAACGATGATTAAATCAATGAAATATGGTACTAAAGCATTCATTTAAAAAGTAAGGCTTATATGCCTTCTCATTCTAAAAAAAAAACGTTTTTGGGGAGGGGCTTACAAACCATTATGTAGGCCTAACTTGTAGAACTCGTATTTTTAAAAATATTTTTTGAATTTTAATGGCATGTCACCTTAAAGTTGTTTTGCCAGTAGAACTCGTATGTCCCAAACTTACTTTTGTTTAGGGAAAAATAAAAACAGTTTTTACTCCAGTAGCGAATTGTAATGAAGTTTTTATCAATATAAAAAAAAAAATTGGACTGTACGAATGTACAAGTTTTACAAGCATATGGATTATTTGAGGTCCTAATAGAAAAAGGCAAAATATAATTTTTGACTCTTTCTGAAATTGTTCTGGCTTCAATACTTTATTTTTTCACCATATTTGTTAGATTGTAACTTTGGATTAAAAATTTTAAACTGTTGTTTTATTTATTCATTTTATTCTTACACTATATGAAATACTTTTCTTACGAAATTGATTTAAGAGTCCTCTTCATTAGGGAAACCTGTTCTAAGAAGGACTATACAGTGTTAAATTTTTTTATGTAAATACATATTTCACGTGTCACTCGATTTTTTTATTTATTTCTTCTATACCTACTAATTTTCTTCAGCCAGATTTTTATTTCTGTTTTGAAATATTGTTTGTTATCAGTTAAATTAATTTTATGGGGAGTATACTAAACAAATATATTTCAATAGTCACTAAACCAGCTTCATATCGTTGAGTAATTACTACAACTAGATAGCTTTAAAATCAGCATTTTTTAGTTAACCACTAAAAAGACATTTGTATCTTCCTCCATGATTGTTACAAATAGACAAGTCGAGATGCATCCAAATAATATTTTAATGAGTTATTACCCTACAATATAGGTATATCTTGAACTATATATATATTAAACCGTATATATTGAACCAGGTTGTGGTCCTTTTGTAGTATTGTAGACTCACGGGTCAAAGGTCCGAGGTTCAAATCCCCCTCTACCACAACACGATTTCCATTTTTCCGGCACTAGTTATTTACGACTTTTAGGAAATGGTCTGAAAATTCAAATATTTGAGTTTTCGATATTTTTACTTAAAAAAATCTGGTCTTATTATTTAATTTTGTATTGATTTTGGTGGCATATACTGTTTGGTATATTTAACTCAAAAGTCTTCAAAATGCAGATTCACAACTTTGGTATTGGCTCAATGACATACATATAATATATACTGTCTCAAATTTTTCATTTTCTTCACAAATAATGATCACAAAAAACGTTTTATTATCACAACTTTTTTATATTTTTTCACATATGTTATTTACTATTGAACAGGATGTAATAATGTATACTTAGGTTTAAAATCTATTTTTTATTAGAACTTTAAATACATTCCATTATTTGAATGCTGCAAAGATAATGGGCTAAAGCATTATTCAAAAAGGTGTTAATTATAATAGTTCAGTGTTATTTTTGTCTATAGTGTCGATGATACTTTCGATTCAATATTATTAACATAAAAACATACATAAAATCTAGGACAGATTTCAGTCAACAAACTTAAAATCTATCTTTACTTAAATGTACATACTTTCTTTTTCACATTTTTGATTGAAATAGGCATTGGAAATTCAATCCATCATTGAAATCCAGATTTTCATATAATACTATAGTCAAAACAAAAATCTAAAACGTTGCAAATTATTGATTGTTTTCACTATGTATTTGTTTAAATCTCCAGTGGTAATTCCCACCTACTATATCCCTGTCACTTAAAGAAGCCATTTGTCTTAATAATCTTCTTAACCGTTTTAGTGCTAAGCAATTTCGGCAAAAATAAATGAAAATTGCTATACACATATTGATTAATTTAGAGGAAAAAATAATGGTGTCAAATAAAACACTCTAACTTAGACAAATATCAATCAATTTTATTAATTATTTTTGCATTATAAAGATAAAATGTTTATTGTTTATTAATGTTTATTAAACATAAAGTGCGAGGTTAGCGTACGTGCACTCCCGCGGAGCACCGAAAACACACTGAAACTCGCAGCGCTTTTGCGCTGCGCCGCAATTTTCGATACAAACGATCGCAGCGCTTTTGCGCCGCGTGGCATTCTAACGGTTAAAATGCATTTAGAATTGTTCTGAATAGTTTATTTTTACATGTTGATAATGTATCACAATTTTGTACATTTATAGTATTCATTTTTCTTTTTCTGTGTTCTCTATCAATGTAATACATAAAATCTAATAATTCTGTTATATATGTGTACTACATAATTTGTCATAGTCTTTTCAATCAGTTAGTTTTTTGCCAACTCAACATTCCAATCTGTAGCCTGATAAATCCCTTAATTTAGTACCTAGTAAGATTCTCGTGCATTATTGCTTATTTAAAAATGATGTTTCAATTTATTGTGGTGCTAAAGTGCTAACCCTTCCCATCAATTTGTTTTGTTTTTGAACCATTAGGATGGTGTTGGCAATTTAGACTAATAATTATATAGTTAATCTTGTAATTCTGTACCGAATATTTTAAGTTTATTTATAATTAGAGCCTTGCCTCATTACAAAATCTTTCGACAAATTAAGTTTATGGCATTTTTTAGATTGCTCTTAAGTTATTGTAGTTGCTAAAGAGTTTCAGCAGTAAAATCATTTATTTCATCATTAATTAAGAAGTTATTTTTTAAAAGGTAAAAAAAATAGATATATCAATGTCAAATTTAAATGGAAATGCAATAGTAATGTTAAAAGCACATTTAAAAGATTAATGGACACTTACCGGTATACAGAAGATATAACACACACTGTATTTTGTTTAATAGAAACAAATTTAATAGTAATTCTGTAAGACTTTCTTTTCCGACGTCACGCATCATGTCCCAGAGTAAAATAATTATTTGTACCACACCTCTATAACGGCGCCAATAGATGTTGTGTCCATGAATGTGTTAAAAGTGTCCATTGTTCAGTTCACTTTTAATGGGTTTCTGCACCTGTTTGTATAATATGGAAGTTTAACACGTTACCTGAGTATTTTTTAATGGTTTCTTTAGTATAAAAAGAATACGAAAAATTTATTATATTGTATGAGTTATAAAGAATAAAAAGCTGTGCACATTTTAAATACACAAACTTGTGTCTTCATTATTTACTAAATAGATGCTAATTATAAACGCCCGTTTGAAAAAATCCACAGATTTTGTGGAATAATCAGGAGGTAGATTGACATCACGAGTAAAATGAAAACAGGGATTTTAAAATCAGAATACTGTTGTTAGATTTAGGCTTGTTGATGCAGGGAGCTACTACACCAGTTGAAGATGACAGAAGAAAACAACATAATGCTTCAATATATATTTATTACTTGTTGAAAAAAACTACAGAATTTGCTTATTAAGTGCGAGATTAACGGTGATAACTGAATTGAACTGATTTAATCTACTTTGTGTCTGAGCTGAACTCTACTGATGGTACCTAAGGGTGCCACTGCGTTTATTTGTTTGGTTGTCCATAGTATTCTCTTTATTTCTTAGTGGGGAATCTAGGTCATCTTCTATTTCCCTTACTGTCAGCGATTTGACATCCATGCTAGGTAATCAGTATTTTAGGTGTTTTTGATTATTTTGTTGATTACGTACAGGAAATGCAGGATTCGATTTCTACACTGTCCTTAACCCGATAATAGGTCAAGTGAGAGGCGGTGAGAGGTCGGGTGAGTCCTTCAATGTCAAAGTAACACAACATTAAAAAAAAACACTTAAGCTTCCTTATTTAAAAAAATATTATTTTGACTTCAATGGGTCAATAAAAATCTGGTACTTGAAGTGAAAATGTTTAAGTCCTAATCTCCGTCCAGCTGGTAATAATAGTAAATCAATATATTCAAAAATTATTTCATCAGTTTGATGCCTTTAGGGCCGGTTTTATAAACATCTTCAAATAAATGGTGAATTGGTACTTTTGAAATATATATTTTTAGTTGACAATAGAGCATTTAACATGGTACCACAATGCTCTAACCAATAAAGGTACTTCTGATTTAAGAAATTTCATAGATCATGTGAAATAATAAACTTTGTTGTCAATGTTAATTAATTTTATCAATATAATGTCGATCCAATCAATAAAACAGTTTGTGTACATTTGTATACTCAAATATAACAAAAAGATTCTTAATGAAATAAGATAGAAAATTACATTCACATCGTTTTTATAAAAATGTGATATCGTTTAAATGTAAAATTTAGCAGTCTGAAAATGTTAATTAAAGAAAAGTGCTAATTGGTCAAATAAATGTGGAAGTGTACCAAGTATTTATAATTCATAACTTATATTAAAATATGGGTTATTGGATAATTAAATATGTAACATTTCAAAAATATTGCCGATATTTTAAGTATGTCCGAATCTTTGTAGACAGGTACTGGGTTTATTCGTCTAGGGAATTTATCAAGACAGATATGTCATTAGAGATGGTGAACCTATTTGAGAAGGTAATGAAGTACAGGCATTTGCAGAGCTTATAACCTGTCATCAATTCGATAAAGTAATCACTGTACACACTACGCATTATTCAATTCTTCTGTATGCTAGATTTTGTAAAGTATATGAGCTGAAACCTATATTGTGGGTGTGATTCTATTAAAATATCTCCTGTACCTACTAGAAAATTCCAGAAAATACTTTCCAATTTTGTTCATTTCTTGGATCAGGTGGTTTAATCAAAATAATCTATTTATAACTCATTTAATTATTCCTTTTCCGCACCTAATGGGGCATAGGGCACTGCATTGGTACACCAACCACAGCATGTCTTGATAAAAAAAATGTTACACGAAGGTATAATAATTACTCCAATGCTTCAGGTATCAGTCCAGGGATTATGAAATATTCTAGTGTAAAAATACAGTTTTATAATATGTATTTAATATTTCATGTCAACCATGCCGGGAATCGAATTTAAGTCTTCTGCATGGTACACAAATGCACTGTCCATTTGATGATGAGGAAGACAATTACCCGACATACATATTTATAAATAGAAAGATTTGGACTTACTCAAATATCTATTAATTAAAAATATTAATTTGTGAGTTTTAGTAACCTTTTCATATAAATAATATGTTTTTTGTACTTAAAACAAACATAACACAATGTATTGAATTGGAACCTTTTTAATTGGAAATTCAGGTTATTTGAGAATACTTAATATTATAATATGAAAATAATACCATTCCACCAATTAATACCTAGTGCTACTAAACTTATTCCCAGCAACATTTTTATCTGTTTTTTTTTTCCTAAACTACATTTTTTTCATTTATAAACATTACTATTTTGGCTTGCTTGGATTTTAAATGTAAGAGAAATTATATTTCTGTCTTTATAATAAATTATCCAATATTGTATTGTAAATATATGCATTAATAAAATAATTAATTTGAAATAATAAATTTTAAAAAAGTGTACTGGATAAATGTGTTTTTATTTATTTCAACTGATCCAAAAAACACATTTCTTGACATACATATTTGCAACTAAAAGTGGCCACCAATTTTAAAAAGTGTTATTAAATTGTTTATATTTATAGATATCTGCATAATGTTGTAATATCAACAAAGTTTTATAATTTATTTGGAAAAAGGTAGGTACATGGTATTATACCCTTTATTTTTTGTTTCTAAAGCATTTCTTCAATTTTACAGAGTACCTAACCAATTTGACATTTCATCAATAATTACTAAAAACCCCTAAAATGTTCCAGCTTGGTTGTTCTATTCTGTCATTTTAGGATAAATCCGCAGCATATGGCCCAGCCAACTGCATCCTCTCCGTTTGATGACAGTCCCCACTAGTTTGCTGATTTTCTCAAAACTCAATATTTTGGTATTTTTGGTCCACGTAAGGTGCCAGGATTCGCATCCGTAGTGGAGAATAGGTGTTATGCAAGTGTTATATAAGCGGCATTCGACAAATAACATACCTATCATAATATATATGTAAATTTAATTCATTAACTGATTACAGTCCTACATCAGTGGGCTTATTGCTAAAATGCAATATCTTCCGAACAATCAATTAACAATGTAAGGAATATGGTCAAGATTCATACTCTGTAATTATTAGACAGCTAAAATTAATGGAGTAGCATACACTACAATAACATATGTATTTTATTTATCTATTTCAATCATCGAGAACAAATAATAAGTACTTTGGCAGACTTATTGCTAAAAGCAATATCTTCAAGCCAACCAAAAAATGAACTAGTCAAAAGAAGAGTTGTTTAAAAATTTATACTCAAAACAAAATATATATCAAAAGATATATGAAAAAACCTAAATAATTAAAATAAAAACTCTTTTCTAATGGGTTTTGCACATATAAACTTAAAATAAAAGTATGTTATTTTATACATATTAAAGGATGAGGAATGCGGAATCAGGTAATGAGTTTGGAAAAAGCGGAAAAGAGGAACCAAGGAAAAAAAACATATTAAAATATATGAAATGAAGGGAGGTTAGGGTTTTAGGGATAGGTATATAAAAATGTTTCAGGTGTTTCTTGAAAGTGGTCAAGAAGGTGCATTTTTTATATGAAGAGGTAGCTCATTCCAAAGTCTAGCACTTAGAACAGAAAATGAATTGCTGAAAAATGATGTGCTTTGTCAAGGAATGGAAAGTGTTCTCCCCTAAGAAGAACGAAGCAAAAGACAATACATTTTGAAGCTCAAGGGTTCTGAAGAATATTATAAAGAAGTGAAAGAGATTGAAGAAGCGATGTACATGCAAAAATAGGGTTTTTCTCCGAAATTATAGATATGTTTCTCTCATCAAGTATCCCCAGCACTATGAAAGTAGAATGGTTTATTTTAAAAGCTTACTAAAAACACGTTGTAGTACTTAACTACTTGCAGAAAATTATTATTTGATACTTATATGCTTATTTATGGCTTCCATATGGAGGATGTTGTAGAAAAAATAATATTAAAGTATCGATGGAAACCCTCTGTGTCCAGGCGGATGAAGAATACTGTTATGTGTGTAAAATAGAACCAGAACCCTGGACAAATGGTTTTGACTCGATAGCCGCTCTCAGGTAAACACTCTGAATAAGAAAATCGAATGAAGATAAGTCTGCTTCATTGTGCAGTGGTTGGCACGTTCGTTCACCATTCTTGAAGTCAGATTTGATTTCTAGCAGAGTAAACATGAAACATTGATTTTAAAGGTTATTCAGTCTGCAATATTTCATTGTTCTTTAACAAGTCCTAGTCTTTTGACTGGTAACAGAAACGTAAGACTTATCACTCTACCTTCTTGTAACAGATGATGGAGATACACTACAATCGGTTTACAAATGCAGTGCTCTATACACCACTGGGTGCTGAAAGTGTAATGATGACGATGGGAACCTAGTGCTCTCATCAATCTTTATTTTTTAAGCTCCTAATAGTATTATTAAGGTAAAGGCCAAAAATATATTACAGGTAAATTAGTAGTAGGGGGGTTTAAATTTTCTTAATCTCCCCTTTATCTACGTCTTTGCTCCAATCAATTATAATGATGCTAATCATTTTGTTAATACCCAAAAAAATATATACTAAGAATTTTATATTCAGCTGTCCATAATTATTGAATTTACTAAGTCACGGCACTAAATACTGTCAGTTATTTAGTTCAAACTATGGAAATACTAATTCTGCATTTTATAACACTTACCTGCTTTCAACTGCTTCCAGAGAAACTGCAGTTTGATTCAGAAATTCAATAGAACAAGATTTGATATGCAATGATGTTGGTTTATTGAATACTAATGTTTGTTTAATCAAGTATTTTTGTTCTAAATTAAAACCATTTTAATTATATTATTAATTTCATTAGACATCTTTTAATTTTCTGTATCTTTTTATACTTCTGAGCAAGTCTTCCAGGGGATCAAGTTTCTCTCACTTATCATAATAATAATAAAATAATGTGAAATGATGTAATTTTGACATTTGTTCCAATAGCATATCACTAATACATTAAATGTGTAATGAATAATGTAGTCAAACTTATTCCTAACCAGATTACAAAGGTGATATCAGACCCTGGTGGGTACAGGATAATGAAACCCCTTTATAATATAATGAAGTCTATGTTCAAATTTGTTTTGCATATTTTTTCTTTGTTCTTGCCATTGGGCATTCAAAGTGTGATTGAGTTATAATATTTGTCAATATAACAACAACTACCCCCCCACTCATAAAACAGGAGAGCAAAACACCTTTGTATTTATATAATCTCTCCAGTTGGGTTGCCTAGCAACCCGGCATTCCCGGGTACGAGACGTCAGTAGTTTTCAGTTTTCAGTTGTCAGTTGTCAGTTGTCGGTTGTCATTTTTTCAGCTGCCAGTGTTTTCTCAGTGTCGCGTTCGGCGGCTATTTCATAATAAGTCTTTATTTGTTTAAGAGTTTGTCGTGACGGTTTAAACGGGATTTCTGAAACTTAAGAAAGAACCTAAAATACGTCGACGCGAAGCCTTAAATAAATAAATAGATGTGAAAAGAAAATTCAAAAATTCGATTGGAATTAGTGATTGGCGACAAGTTATCAAACAATCAATTGATCGGAATAATCGAATAGTTCATAACCGGTTATCGAAGAAAAGGCGGTAAAGTATGTAGGTATTTAAACCACTGAAGTAGAATTAAATAGTAATGATGCTTTATAAAACGATTATTTGAATTCGAATTCGAGTTCCGAAAAATGAGCGTTGTCGCGTGAACTTGCCGAGCAAACACGTAGTAGAGTAAAAAAAAGACTGTCTCTGCCAGTTTACCGTAAATTCAAAGCTGTGCGTCGCGCCTTTTTACGCAGCTTCACGTTTACTGACTACAAGTTAGGTTCCGGAACTTAGATTGAATGGAGCACAAGACGGGTGCTTAGTGTTGCATCTAGTGCATACATATATGTCAATGTTTTAAACTCACTTTTTTAATCGTCAGATGAAGATTTTGAGCGAAAGCTAATTTTAAGTACATAGGTACCTACTTACAGAGCACGGGACAAAAAGTGTTTACAAGCAAAATACCCAAAGGTTAGTGTTATTTTTTATTTTATATATTTAAAAACGTGCAGAATATGATTTTCCCCGGACATGTGGGTTAGTGTTTTTATAAATACTAATTGTTTTGGTCTGGGGTGTAGACAAACGATAATAATGAATTATTATTATCAACACATTTTTTATAACAAATAAAACACCAAATAACGATGAGATTTTAATGCGTAGAATGTTTTTCGGAAATGTAATTGATTTTTCATGAAAAAGAAATTCACCCTACAGTACAAAAAACTAAATAAAATAGTATTAGAGATGTTTTTTAGAGAACCATACATTGTGTATAAAACATTTTAAACACTATGCGCATGTGTACAGTTGATGTAATTTATCGATATATGTGAGAACATTTGCTTCTACCTACATTTTCCGATGTCTGTCAATACATTGTTCAAGTAAAATAAAATTATTTGTCCGGAAATTGAAATATTTTGATGAAAACAATTCTTGCCTTTGTCGATTACTTATTAGCTACTATTATTATCTTATTAAACGCGCTGACCATTACACGTCGGCCTCGTGGTCTAATGGTGAGCGCGTTTGCCTACCATGCAAGAGGTCTCGGGTTCGATTCCCGACATGGTTGACATGGAATATTATTTAAAAGGGTGTTTTTACATAGAATATTTCATAGTCCCTAGACTGGTACCTGAAGCGTAAGACTGATAACGATACCTTCATGTAACAGAAATGATCAAGATACGTTGCGATTAGTATACCAATGCAGTGTCCTATGCACCACTAGAAGCGGAAAGGGAATGTTGATGATGATGATTATCTTACCGATAGTATTTCATACAAAAATATCTTTTTTCGTATGGAAAATTGTAATTTACTGTAGGTATCGAAAATTTCAAATTGATATTTTTTACTTTCCTCACAAAGAACATTATTTACAAAGGCATTTAATCTCTATTATAGAACGACATTTCCATACGCGTTTATATGAAACAAAATACTTAGATTTTCAGCTGAATATTATTTTTTAAGATTACTCTGATATAAAAAAGTATTCGTAAAGAAATATTTTCAATTTGTCTAATGTGTTGTCGGCTACTTTTTTTCCCTTTATTAGGTCGTCGGCTACTTGAAACAAATATTAATAAACAGAGTATCTACGCATTGTACTACTTTAGCCATATTAGATGGTGCATGAAATGGTACCTACCTTAAGTTGTATGTTGTGTTGATTGAATAGTCTCAAAAAAAATAAAAAATTGACAGAAAATTATTCCAATTTTATAATATTTATGATTTTATTTTCTTTTTAACAAAACATTGAGTGGGAAAATTATTTTAGTTGTATATGGTATCCCCGTATACAGCTGTCTTTTGACGTCTTTTGTCTTGGCGTGGAATTTTCGGTGCGTCAAATGTGTGCAAAAAAGTGTTAAATCTGTTAAATGTTTAATCGATGTACCACACGTGTTGTTGCGATGATATAAATATATAATGGACGAATTTTCAAGTAATTCATCGCAACAAAATGATACAGATATCAAACAGGAGATCGTCGACCTAAAACATGAGTTTGATTCGAGTAGCCAAGATAGTATCACAAGCCGAAATAGTGGAAGTAATTACCCTAGGTGGGCTCCAAATCTAACTGATGGCATGCGAAAGAGTGCCTTTCTGCCTTACAAACCAGTTCAGTGCACAGTATTAACAAATTTACAACGTGGTGAGTAACTACGATGTTTTCCCTTTGTTCTGAAAATATGTCCCTAGCTAGTGCTGTCAACCATCTTTGATTTTTGTCAACATTGTTGCGACCTTTACCGGATAGACTAAATGTTTTCTCGTTTTCTGTATTATGCCACCACCCAAACGTTATCCAGTAAAACGCGATTTAAATTAAGTAGACTGCTTGTAATAATGTGGATGTTCATGTAGTGAAAATAAGAAAAGTTATAGTTCATTTTCTATTTCTTTCTATTACGTTTTTTTTTAAACAAAGAAAAGTATGTGTATTTAGTTATTTTATCAATTCTAATGAAGTTTTTATGTATCTTTTTGCTCAGATGTTCTCCTTGGTACAGTTTATTAGTTTTGAAATGGGTTTTTGAAGATATTTTCGAGTACATGTAGTAAAATCACACAAAAAAGTTCACATAAAAAAAATATTTTAATGAAATTTGTGTTTCAATATAAATGATTAAATTTAAAAAATAATTTACTTGCACTTTAATATCAAAACAACCCGCTCCATAATCAAGTAATTAAGATTGAAATTACAGCAAAAGAGAGGGAAAACATTTTTGAGAAGGGAATATGAAAGTCTATGCATTTACAGGGCTTTTGACCTGTCATTGGCTGGTTTGAGTGACCACTTTACACATTGTGTAACATTCCTCATTCTGCCTACTATTAAACAACCACATTTCCTCAACTCTTTAATTTGTTGACCAAAGTGAACAAACTTCAACAAGTTTTTAAAAAAACTTTTGTGAACAAACTTTTACTTCAACAACAGATGGAAAAGTTCAGGAAATGTGGATTTTTAAACATAGGCAGAATGGTGAATGTTACATAGTGTGTAAAGTGGTCACTCAAACTAGTCAATAACTGGTCGCAAGCCCTGTAAATGCCTAGACTTTCATATTCCCTTCTCAAAAATGTTTTCCCTCTCTGTTACAATAAATTTTAATCTGAATAACTTCATAGGGAGTGAAATCCAGTGTTGTCTACAAATATTATTAGAACAAGTACTTTAGTATTTGATTAAAAAAATCTTAATTATTTTGAAATCAAAACTACAAAAATAGTATTGTGTATTCAATTTCAACATATAACATTGCGATCAACTCAGTCAGATTAAAAAATACAGTTTGTTGGGTGGAATCAGTTTTGGCAAACTTCAAATGCAAACTAAGGAATTCGGTACAAAAATATACATAATTTCTTCCGATTCTCTCCCTGGTATCATACCTACAAATTGTCTAAAATAATCGTCTCCAATATTATCAGACTGAGGATGGGCCACTGTATTGTGAATAAACATTTGTTTAAAATCAAGATTGTGGACAGTGGACAGTCCTCGGCGTGAGTGCGGGCTCGACGAGGAATGCGTAGACCACGCGTTGTTTGGATGCCCCATTCGGGTTGCATATCCTTTGTACACCAATCTAAACCTTCCCCTTTCCTTAAATTAGTCTTAATTTTATTGAAAAAAAAATTAATATTCAGATAGTTATATTTCAATCATGATATAAATGTAAATAGAGAAGGGGCGTCTGACATTAGTAAGTTCATTATTCCGCAACCGAGCAGCTACTACTGAAAGTGAAAAAGGACACAAATTTCTTAGAGCGGTGAATGGGTATTAGAAGGGTTCTCTAATAGTAATAATACTAGAACGGGTAGATAGCAGTGGCGAACGGTGACTTTTTTTTATAGGTAAGCTTGAATTTTTTTCATAATTTGTACCTGTATGTACATACATACATATAAGTAATCTCGCAAATGAGTGGAGGCGTATGAAAAAAAAAGTATATACAGGTACACGGATTCTTTTTCTATGATTTTTTGTAAAAACAACTTCATCTCTCCAGCTCCATTTTCACCTGCTGGCAACAGAAGACGCAATACCTACTTATTTTTAATCAAAATAATTTTAACCAATAACCCAACAAACAAACAACAATAAATAACTTTGCGTAATATGTAGGTATATTCTCCATTATTTTTAGACAGTACATGTATGCAAAAGTTAAAAAAAATAAAATATGTTAAAAAATAAGGATAATAAAATAAGTATGTTCATAATTCCTTTTTGTTTGGCACTGATTAAAAACACCGTATATATGTTTGTAATTTACATTTTATACTGCAAATATTTAGGTACTAATATAAAAGAAAGTAAACATTTTATTGTAAGACGTCACTCCCATTATGTACACAATTTTTTTTTTCTTTTACCATGTATATTTTTTTTTCAGAAAATTAAAAAAAAAAACAATACGCATTCCTCGTCGAGCCCGCACTCACACCGAGGACTGTCCACTGTCCACAATCTTGATTTTAAACAAATGTTTAAATTAGATTTAAATTAATTTGCCAAAATACATAATTTTAACTTTACCATAATTCATTACATAACATAACAATAACATTCATTAAAAATATTCGCAATAATATTGCAACAAAAATGTCACGTGACCGTCGTGACCGCCGCGCCGAGCCATCAGCTTCGTTTCCTTCTAAACTGAGAATGAATAATGCAAGAAATTGACAACACCGAGCGAGGCGCCACTAGCTAAAACGCGCGGACTAAAAAACTGGCGTCATATGTCAACAGAATACTATCAAACGAAAATGGTCTTTAGGAAATAACGCTCGAAATGCTACTCTCCAAATAGAGAAGCTTGAAATAATATCTGTAATCTGCAAGTGAACTTGGAACAAGTGCAAGGAAAATATACGCACTGGGTTTTTGAATGTTAAAATACAGTATACATTTTGTATTGAAAAATAAGCTGCAATAATCGGAACCGGGCAATGCGCTGGGTAAATTTAGCAGCTTATATTTATTTTTTGAGGAAGATATAAACAGTGACGTTAATTTATAATAAATATAGATTATTTTATTTATTCTCCTATAGTTAAAACTACTATAAAACATTATTATTGGTAGTGAAATATAATGGTAAGCTGCGAATAATCGATTATATGGACGGTTCGCCCCTGGTAGATAGCCCATTTTGTGAGAGGTTGAAAGAGCTCTTTCAGATAAATACAAGTGAGATTATTAAAAATATTGTGAAGTGGTGATAATATGTGAATGTTTCTTTAATAGCTAATACTGAGCTATTGTAGTTGCGTGCGGTATTTGGTCATGTTGTCGAATTTGTGAAAAATGGCCATGAAAATCTAAGTAATTTAACACCTATCAATCTTGATATTCCCTAAGAAGTAAAATTCAGCACTAACTTGTCTACAAAGATAAGGATATATTAAAAATGTAGTTTTCAGGGTAATTTATTTTAAGTTGAATGGTACCTAAAGAATATAGTACCATAGGGTCGATAAATTTCACATTAGCATTCAAGATGTCACAATATGTTTCCAATCGTATTGCCTTTTGTACCATCATGTAAGAAAATAAAAGAGAGCCACCCCTATCTGTAAAACTTCTTCATTCTTAGTCCCCGGTGTATTTGCATGTTTAATGTACCCTTTCCACATTTGTTTTCCCACATTGATATTTTACTAAGTCCATAATTGAGGCTGTCAGTGCAGAAGTGACGTAACCCACAAACATGTGGAACTGAGATAATCACATTCAAAGTTAAGTTATGTACATAGCCTTGTATACAAACTGGTAGTGGTGTGAGCAGTGCCATTTATTAATGGATGGGAAAAAGTGGGTCCAATCACTTCGAGTGTATAAAATGCATGGTTATGGACCCTTTCGAATGTTTATGTCAATTTATACCTATTTGTGGGTTATGTTACTCCTGCGCTGACTGCCTGAATTGATATCTTAATTCAAATAAATATTAATAAAATATAAAGTTTATATTTGAAGCAAAAATAGTTCATGGGGGTAATTGCTACAACTATAGTCCTTAAAATATAGCTTGATTAAAATGACATTTGTCAGAAAAAGTGACGACATAAGTTTGTAGTAACGTCTAAGGAGTTATTTATATTGACACGAAAAATCATTAGTATCTGGCGTGTTAATTTATTTTTTTAATACAGTGCTTGCCACAAAAATTAACATTAATATATAAAATCAGCTTTAAAACCAAAAAAAACTAAAATAAACCTAATTATTAACGACGTTCTTACAAGGTTACATCATTTTGCAAAAACGTTAGAGATGGGATAAATTGATCAATGTAAATTGATTGAATAAAAAAATATTTCGTTTGATGTTGTTCATGAAAAAAGTATAAATGTCTTATTTTTTGGTGAATAATTGTGTTAAACACACTATAATAGGCTTGTTTTTGCGTTTTTTATATCAATTTTCGGAAACAGAGTTTCATGATTGTATGAAATAACTGATAAAATCGATTTGATCCGTGGTCAGTAATTTCCCATCACTAATGAAATTAGTTTGACAGCTGTCATTCTAATCAAGCTATATTTTAAGGACTATAGGTAACTTCGAAATCAGCACTTTTGAGTTACCTGCCAAAAACATACTTTTCTATCTTCCTCCATGAATGCTAGAAATAGGCAATTTGAATGCACGACTTGTTTATTTGTAGCATTCACAGAGGAGGATATAAAAATGTATTTTAAGTGGGTAACTCACAAATGTTGATTTTGAAGTTACCTAGTTACCCCACGAGTTGATAGTATTGATGACTTTTAAAAAATATATTTTCCTTTTTTTTTTTAGAAATCTAAGCTTTCTAGTAAACTCTTACTCTGTCACAGCAATAATAAGTACTGTTTTTGTTTTATTTTATAAAAAAAAGACTTATTTGTTAAGCCGTGATAACCTGAGAACTTTAAGCATTCATTTTATATAGGGAAATCAAGAGTCAATAACTTTTAACCAGAAAGCACAATAATGATGGTACTAGTAAATACTACTATTATCATTAATCGGAGTTCTGAAGTCGGAGTCAGAAATAGTATTGGAGTATTGTCTAAAATTAATTATAAAATATCAACATGAATTTCTACATTTTTTATTCACAGCCAAGCTGCCGAATTTTTATTAGTAAATTTAATGGCCAATTCAGGTCAAATTCTATCGGGTTATTTAATTATGACTCTCATTCGTGCTGTTGCGGATATCTTAAACCATATTCTGAATACATCTTGTGGTTTTTCTTTTACTCTCTACCTTTGAATACCAAGTGGAGTCTTTCACTACTATCCTTGGCTCTTTTATAGGTCCCATAGGACATACAAATCTAGAGGCTTCCAAAAATAATTTCAAGGCTTTTAAAACATTTTGTAACCATGTCAGGGAATAGATTATGCATAGTCAATTCAATTTAGTCATTGAAGAATTCACTTCCCCCCTTTTCTCAATCCAATAATTACTATTATGTATTTCTGGATTATCTTTTTTCTGGATTTTTATTCCGATGCTATCAGAAACCAGAGAGCTCCGTTGGGCAACCTCGTTCTACAAGTAGCTCACTTTTCTCGTATGTGGGCACCACCATAGAAACTTAGGTCCTCACAGTGTTTTGTATGTGGTAGGCAAGCTGTTACTACTGTGTGAAAACAATGTTTTTTATCGTGTTGATAAAACAAAATGCATATTTCAACACTATCCAAGTGCTCATATTAGTTGTATTTTCAATGTTTGTAAATTCAAGTATGATAATAAAATGCAATAAGCAAATACTATCAATAAATATGAATAATCGACATAAAAATGTCTCAACTAATTTAAAAAAAGTGAAGTTTGGTCAGACCTCATAGCCATTGATTTTATTAGCACATTCCTGTAAAGGTTTCTTTGTATATCAGTTTTAATTTCAGTCCATGTAATGGTGTTTATTTATCAAAAAATGAGATAAAAATGTATTTAAGATTCAACCAACCATATTATGTGTATATTTTTATTTGATAAATTGATGTTGATGATCCTTTATGATGCTTTTCAGGGAATACTCAAGCCAAGACTCCCGAGCTTCAGTTGCCGGATACTAGTTTCCATAACAGAGCTGGTCGTGGAGAGGTTACTAAAGACGAAATCATGTTGGAGAAGGACGTAGACAGTTTGGACGAAAACGGATTAACCGGATTGCACTGGGCGGCTTCTTACGGCCAAGTTGCTGCCACAACTAACCTCATTAGGTGAAATTTTTGTTTTTATCAGAATATTTATTTAGATTATCAAATTTTTAAATGAATAAATCGTGAGCACACAATGAAAAGTGGCAAAGTGGCAATTTTGAGAATTTTTTTCAATAAGTTTTAGTGCTAGATTGTATCTCCTACTGAAAAATAAACTAAGTCTACTTATATCTCAAAGTGTTGAACAAAATTGATAATTGTATATTGATCAAGTCAGTCTGTCAATATCAGCTACAGGATTCTATTGACTATATTCTTTGCTATTGACAAAATCAAAACATTTCCATACTAACACAATACATTGCCAATGCTTTGTACTGTACAAAGCAAAATAATATTATAATCTAACGAGTACTAAATAATAAAACTACGAGTTTGTGCCTATGTGAAAACTTCAATCTTGATTTGTCAACAATTAAGAATTCTGACTTGGCCAGTTTTCGTTGTATGCTCATGAAATATGGGGCGGCATGCACGGTTTGCCTTATTACTCGAAAGCTGCCGTTATGGCGGCATGAAAATAAAGTCTTATTTTTCAATATTTTTTATACATTAGGTTTTTCAGTTTTCAATATTCACTAAGCGAGGATCATTTAAGCACAATAAAACAATGATAAGTTACAAAATTTGTTTGAGAAAAGAGTAATAAGTCATTCAAATCTGACATATCGTTACATTAATGGAGAACTATCTAGGTGCAAATTATTACTATAAAGTGTAGCCTAAGTTATGAAAAATTATAAAATATTTAATTATTTACAAAAGTTTTAGTACTTGGGTGGTTTTGCACGTCAACATGTAATGTATCTGTGATTAAATAACTCCTGTGCCTGTGTAAAGCTGAAAGATATATTAGTTCTGCAGATAAGGATATTTTTAATGATCACACTTGAGAAAGTGAGATTTCAACAAACAATGAAATCTTTTGTTCAGGCTTCGGAGTTGCTGAGAAATATCATGATTTAATGCATACTGCACTGACATGTTGCAGCCACATTATAATAATGTTTTCGAGGTTTGTTTCTCTTACATTATGTTTTTTGGTCGGCATTCACTATTTTGTATTCCTTCTGTGATTCTATGGAATGATATGTCATTTTAATTCAAAATATTTTTTTTGCTTACAAAAAATGACCAATATATGACGAGATAGTCACAGTGATGATGTAGGTTGTGGTAAAGTGAATTTACTTTTAAAATTCACGAAGAAAATGCTAATAATATTTATAAATATTGACAATGATTGTGAATTAAATTATGACATCGATGATAATGGGAGTAATGATAGCGAATTCCAGGTGGAAGAAAAAATATACTATGATATCGCGAAACCTGTGAAAGTAGACCCCCACATCACATTGGGGATTTTTATATAAAATACTATGCCACAAAAAACTTTTAATAATAAATTTTCATATCCATTTTATTTCTAGCATACCTATTTAACAAAATAAAAAATGTGTATCTGTATATTTATTTTTTAAATTTAATTGTATTTCAATATAAATGTTTTTTGTCTTAAAAAAACTCCTCGACTTGGCTGTGTGCACAAAACAAAAACCTTTGGAGCGCAAAATTTTATTCAATAATTTGCTTTAAATCTTAACAGTTCTTTCTGTTCAATTCTTCTTGCTTCTTTTATCAAATCATTCCAGAAGTATAGAAACTATTTTGCATTTTCTTGAATTTTAAATGCATGAGGTTCCAAGTTCGTTTTTTTGATTAGGTTGAAATGAATTTTTTAAAAAGGAGTATCTTTTTTAATGCATAACTTCATAGTCCCTGAATCAGCATCTGAGTAAATGGTATTTCCAACGCGGGTGATTGCCTTCTTAACCTTCATTCTCTAACAGACTGTCGTGATTAGACGTGACGCTACACAGAAATATGCCATCAGATGTTATGAGAAAATGCTTTAATTACATTGCAAACGTGAACAACAGAACAAATATATTGTTTCTGAATAAGTTTATAATTAATTATAAAGTACATAAATATTAACACTTATACCCGTATGTAGAGACAAACCTTAAGGTGAGGAAAGTACATTCCATTGTCTTCACCTTCGGGTTATTCTCTGCATTTGAAATTAGAATGTACTTTCCTCACCTTAAGTTTTGTCTCTGCATACGGGTATCACTGTCAGTGTCATAAATGCAGCTTATAATGCAATAATGTGTTTATTACACTTGTACGAGTCACAGTTTGGACTGTATCCCACAATCTTGAAGCAAGGGGTAGGCTTTGGCCGTGTCTCGCTGCCGTCGTCGCTCTCGGGGTCGTAAATTCCGAAAGTTATGATGTCTTGAATCCCTCTCAAGTCCGGTGTCACTGCGTAGGTCGGTAGAAGATACTGGTCCGTAGTCCTGGAGTGAAGCGATGGTCAAGTCCAAGAGGGTAGATTCCAGTAGTAGAGCGAGTGGTCGGGCGGTGTGACGAAATAAAACGATGTTACTAAAGAGAAGGCTCGAGGCGAACTGATTTATTATTTTTAAATGTACACATTATATTGGCCGTGTTACGGGCTCCCGCTACCTGCGTCCGAATCGGCGCTAGGCTGCTCCGGGAATGGGGGTGGAAATACCGCCTCCACCATTCCCGACCGGCCCCCCTCCCCCTAAGTGCATATGGGGAAGTGCTGGCACTTGGCTTGGTCACTTCGCCGGGAGCCGCCGCACGCGCCATATCAATTACAATGTCTTTTTCAGGGCAAACATTAGTCTCGTCAAACATAAATGCCTTTTTTAAGGCAGACTTTAGTCTCGTCAATTACAAATGCCTTTTTTAAGGCAGCCTTAGTCTCGTCGAATACAAATGCCCGTTTTACGGCAATAATTAGTCAAGGGATAGAAATAATGCTCTTCTTTGGGCAACAATAAGGCAAACGTTAAGCTCCAGGCCCTTTTTAGGGCCTGTAACATAATTCCTATTCTAAAGTACCCCGGTATCGCTAAAGTCAGACCCGAAAGTGGAATATTCATCCTTTATTGTAGGTCTAACATTTAGCCGACAGATACCGAGGACCCTAACTATATTATTGTAAATTGATTATATTTTTAACCGTCCGTTACAACACTCAAATATGTTATTTTCTATCAAGTGGTTGGCTATTTGATTTTATTTTTAATTTTAAAACAAGATCATAAATTACGCTGTACTTGATTAATAAATTTTAATTCAATTATATTAGCAAAAAAAAAACAATAATAATGGTATATGGTAAATGTGGTTTGAAATTAAATAAGTTACCTAGTTGTAGTAGTTTCCCCGCGATTCATTATTTGAGTACTTCAGTATCAAAAGCCACCATTTAGCATTTTTTTTGTAGATTTGGATACAAATGTGTTTTCCAAGACCATTTCTATAATTGCAAACTTAAAAAAAACTGTATCTAAATCTGTATTGATTCTTTGTCAAAAATCAGCATTAATTTCAAAAAGTAGTACTTAGTATTGATATGTAAAACAGATTTTTCAAGTTTACAAAAAAAATAATTTCGGAGTGGTTTTGCCTTTTGATTTTATAGTACTCATTTTTGAAGTTAATAAATATTTAGCAATAAATAGTTTTCTATTTTGTTATCAATTCAATAGTATTTGATTATTGGTATTAGATTGAGCAAATATTTTCATTGTTTTTCAGATGTGGGGCATCGGTGAATTACATGGGACTGGAAGGGGAGACAGCATTGCTGTTGGCAGCCGCTGGTGGACATCACGATGTGATCAAAATTCTCCTCAAGGAAGGAGCAGACGTCAACCACCAGGATAATGTAAATATTTATTAATTTCTGCATATTTAAACAACCTTCAATTATGTTGATTTTTATAGCACAACAAATTAATCCTTTCTCCTCGTCCCTTGTCCTAACTAGCTGCATAACAAACACAGCACAATTTCTCTTTCATTTTGTATATTTTCAACAATTTAGTAGCTGGAAATTATGTAAATAAATATTGTGGTGCCATTCAAATAGCACTCATCCTCTTCTCTTTACCATGTGGCAGAGTGAAACTTCATTTTTAATAACAAAATTGGGAAACAGTTTTAAGTGAGAAAATTCTGTCATCACATAATTTTTTTTATATTTTTGTTTTATTTGTTTATTTTTCCATTTTTTAACCATCTATCTGTGTTAACCTCGCTAAAGGTTGGTATTCTAAAGTGCCATATTATTATAAAATGTTAAGGATTGCTAATCTTAAGATTCTGAAATAATTTTGGAATACCAAATTTTTCATATTTTATTATTATTAATTTTGGATGTTACTTTTTATACAAACGTTGTTGTCTTGACACAATTGAATAAACTGTACAATTAAGAACTTTAGCTCTACGGGAAACTGGATACAAAAAATGTTTTCTCACGCGTGGCAACAATGAGTGTTAAATTGTAGGGCAAAGATTCTTGAAAATGCACAAAAAAAAATTTCACTAAAAATGAACCACGACCGACGTCACTAGTTCATATGAATCAACCAATGATCTGTGAAAGAAGAAGCGGAAGAGAACTTGAGACGTCAAACGCGGAGTGTTTTCAGAAATACAAAGCTTTAAAAAATCATAGCGCTGTTAATACGATAAATAAAAATAATTTTTTTTTTTTTTGGTTTACTTAGTAGTCTATAAATATTTTTTTTAAAAACCACTGAACTTCCTCATTGGAGTTCTATCGACACATTTAGTGCATGATATCAACTTAATTTTTTTACAGGGTATCCTAAACGGTGTTATGTTAATATATTACTTACGATTTTAACCAACCAAAATTACCGCTGGGGTAGTAAAACAACTTTCATTATTTAGAATACAATCATAAATAATTTCTAACCAACGGTCCCTCGAACAAATTGCAGGAAAAACAATTTTTGTAAAAATAAAAAAATAGATAATGCGAAATTGCAGCATCACCAACGATAAAGAGAATTCAAAGCAAACCACTGAATTGGACCTTGAATTGGAAAATATCACCTTTTTTAAAAAAATATAAATTAATATCTCTCATTCTATGAAATACTCTAGGTAAACAAAAAATTTTTTTGTACTTATTAAATATTTTTCAGCGTAATAAATATTTTTCAATTCATAATAGGGAAATATCACATACTACGAATACCGACAAAAATATATGAAATGAATTTAGAATAATTAATTGTATTTTTAAAATCAATATGAATATTGTGGAGAAATGTTTTCATACGTATGTAAAAAAGAAATGCGGTAGTAGAAAAACACGACATGTTTGGCCTTAGTTGTTGTGATGTCAAGATTCGTGAAATTGTTCTACACAAATTTCAATGGCAGGAACAAATAAACACGAATTGTGACGTACTAAGGGAGTGGCCAATGGAATGACCGTTTTTGCGGGAGTTCAAAATTACAAATTTAAAAGTATTTATTATGCCACTACTAATTAGCAATTTTTTTTTTTACTGGACAGTATTTAATAGATTTATTACTTTAAAAATGTAAAAAAAAGGTGATATTTCCCTATTATGAATCCCCACGAAAACGCTTCATTGCATTGGCCAAGCTTCTTATACGTCACGATTCGCATAAAAGTTTGACGTTTTGTCTTTCCAGTACGTACTTTGTATGAAGAGACCGTCGTTTATAATTATTACATTCACTTACAATTACATTCACATTCACGTTTATTTTATAAGTAATTTTACAATTATTTTTTATGCATTATGTCTGAAAGCAAAGGTTATGAATACTTTATGGTACCCAGATCCACAACGAATATATAATTCACAATCTTTCGTAAAAACCACGCGACATACAAATAGTAAGCAAAAATGACAAACATTGTAGATGAAACTGAATCTTGACGTCACAATCAATCATTTCGCGGTTTTGTGAAGGCATATTTTCTAAAAATTTTATTTTAAAAATAATTAATGAAAGCATTCTTCAATATCCATATTGATTTAGAAAATACAATTTATTTTTCTAAATCCATTTCACATATTTTTATCGGTGTTCGTAGTATGTGATATTTCTTTATAACGTATTTTTGAAATTTTCAAATGAAGACTGTTTATTGCACAATTCCACAGTGAAATCTTACAGTACTACTTGTTGATAGAGGACACTGATCTTAAAACATTGGCAACATATTGATATGTATTACTTATTTAGGTAGGGAACACTGCCCTGATGTATGCTGCCGGCGGTGATTTTCCTTATGCGTGCTACGAGCTGCTAGTAAAGGGAGCAGATTTAACACTCACTAATGAATGTGATCAGGACGCTTACGGGATCGCCATCTCCAATGGAAGTAAACTGGGTAAGTCCACAACTAATCACATTATTGTACCCATTTGTACCACAACTACTGTATCGGTTACATTGTAACAGCTTCACATTATGTATTATAATTTTCATCACTATACAATCGCATCATTTTCGAACAATTTAATAGTCATAATTTCAAAATTCCTCTCAAACATAACCGTAATACACGCTTCACGTATAATGATGGTTTAGTAGTACCAAAAATATGTAATATGTATGGTAATAGAACTCTTAATTGTTTGGTATCTAGCAATTTATTGCAAAAAGAACTTAAATTTAACACATAATGTAACAAGAGCAAAATAAAAGAGTGGCTACTCAGTCAAAAGTTTATATATGAATAGTTATTAAACTAGTTTATATGTGAATATTTAAATTTTTATATACAGTCGAACTTAGGTTATAATGATCACGGAAACTTGTTTACTAACAAGTGCAAGTATCTCAATTTGTGAAAAATTAGCTATTATTACTAGTGATACGTGGTGTGAACAATTTGGAAGTGTGTAAAAAGTTTACTCTATCTTCACCCATTGTGTCTGCATTGTGAAAAACTAAAATAATTTTTATTTATCTGTATTTAAAGAACATCGCAGATATGAAAAAAATTTATGACAAAAAGGGATTGACAGAAAAATGTGTGTAAATAGATTCCAACTGTGTATTTTTCTTTGGATTACAACTTACAACTTTCAGTGTCATGTGTTATACTTTATGTCTTCATGTGATGGATATGTTTGTAGGCATTTATTATACTTTTGCTTCACAGTTTTTTAAAGTTATTTGTATGAATTACATACATATTTAAGGGTTAATAATGTTCAATGGTGATGGTATCTTTTTTTTAAAAAACCTTTTTCTGGTATAACAAGTAATGCTTATAACAAGTGAATTCAGTCTCCTTCAATTCCATCTTCCCCGTAATAACCAAGTTTGACTGTATTCTCTTTCTTGTGTTTGAAAAATACAGTTTATTTGTATCTATATAACTGATCTTTCTGCCTGTTTGTTGTTGATGTTAAATTCGTTGTTTTTATAAATTTTGGTAATACTATAAAAGTTAGTATTAATATAAATTTCCACCAACAAGCTACAGAAATTGGTTTGGTGGGATTTTAGTTACTAGTAGAAATAAATGAAAAAATAATTAAACTTAATAAAATAAATCATATATCATCGCCATTGACACTAAAGCCACTAACCTTAAAAATGCAAATTTTTAGTTAAATATGCCATTCAAAGCGTAAAATTATGTTCTTTAAGGGGCAAAAGTCAGTAACTTAGTTAGAAAAAAGTTATTTGTTTTTAACTATGTGATTATATATTAAAACACTTCAACGTTTCAAAAAATATTTCGCCGCAATAATAAAATAATTATTCCTAATATTTCCTTCCTTTCACTAACTCTTATAGCTTGCGTTGTCTTGTCTTAGGTTCGATTTCTTGCAGGGTGGATGTACAATGTTGGTTTTTAATGTAGCTCTTCCCTGCAATATGTTATTATTAGAGCACACATAAGAATATGTTTGTGTGCCCTATTCCAAGATTAAAAATAAAATAAAAATAAATATTTCATTGTTCCTGAACTGGCAACCAAAGCGCAAGACTGATCACTTTGCTTTCAATGCAACAAAAGTGATCCAAATACGCTGCAATAGGAGTACCGATGCATTGGCTTACACACCACTGGGTGCGTACAAGGGAATGATGATGATGATAAAATCTCGTATCAAAATGATTTACATATGTAGTTAAGTTATCTTTTTATTTATTCTTATGACTGATTTTTGAATATGTTAATTTTTATTTCCAGCCCAAATTGTCATTGAAAACTACCTGGTTTCGAGTCTCCTGAAGATGTAAAGGTGAAATTGCATATTTGAAATGTGAAAATACATAGGTGTTATGAGTGTTACTACCATATATACATATATGTCTTATTTTCACGACCGTGTTCCTTATGCATAAATGTTGTGCACAAATATAATATTACGATAATTGTTATAAATGTTTAATACGTGTTATTATTATTATGGATTCATTATCATTATGTGATTGTTACATATTCAATAATTGTTTTCATTGTTTTTAAACTTATTTGCTAAACATACTGATATATTAAATGAAAACATTTCAATATTGATGTATTTGCGCTTAGCAAAATGTAAAGAACTGTAGATTACTGCAAGTAAGTCACACTTTGCAACATTCCACTTACTTTATGGAGATTCTTTACATTGAGCAGCTTTTACCGACCTGTACTGTACATATTATATGTATTACTGACTAATAAATATGATATTTTTCATGACAGCTTTCGTAACCCCTAATATTTTTTGTTGTAACTTAGGTTAGTGGTTGTTTTTATGTACGTACTTGCTTCAAATATGTTAAGTACTTTGAATTAAATACATTTATGTGCCAAATAAAATATAAATATCTCAATTGAATGATGAACCTTTGTTTACCCTTTAACTGTATAGAATATTGAAGAAAACATTTTAAAGTTTCATGCTATATTGCCAACGTAATAGGGAGGTGAAATATTTAACATATTATGTTATTGTTGTAGAGTTTGTACAATATTGTTTTCTTTGGGAAGTGAAATGTAATGTGAACGAATTTAAATACTGTGGTACGGTAGGCAAACTTTGTTAAATTTGTGTAGTTTATAGGTTGAAAAATATGTATGTGGGTCCACTTTACCTTATATATTAAATTATGTATTTCGCTTCTTATTGGGTCGGTTGTTATATCTGTAAGCTGCTATGGATATCATAGAAACCCTTCAGGAAGAATGATCTAACTTTTTAAGTTCTTAGTCAAACTTAAAGTAAAGTATATTCGACCGGTGCTATTTATTTTGAGCTGGATACATTTGTATAATTTACTGTTCTCATACACGCTTTAATATATTATTGTATCCGCATATACTTTTCTTAGTTATCGAGATTATTATGCTTAAGGAAATAGTGAAGTAGAGTCGGAGTAATAGGAACGGACGAACAATGTTAATTTTGCTCCGCAAATTTGTTACCGAGGTAAAGTGTCAGGTGTCAGGGTCAGTTAACAGCTCCTAGAGCTAACTTTAGATGCCCAGAGAATTAAGGTGCCTGATTATTTATTATAAAACAAGACAATATGGAGCATGGAAAGTTTGTACTTCTTATTTACATTTAACTGTTTTCATATTGTTTATTAATAAGAATGCTGACATTATTTTATATTGCCATTTTGTCTTAAATAATATTAAATATATTTAAGAATATTTTTTAGTGTTAACATTGTACCTAATGTTTTGGTGTTAGTGTCATGTTTTGTTCATCAGGAAATGTATTCTTTACAACGCCGTGTGTGTTTTAAAATTCACTATAATATTTAGTATGCAGATTTCAGAAGGCAAAATAAAACTATTTGTAGTAACAATGAAATGATAATTTCTTACATTTACCCTTTCTCAGCCATATAACACAGTCATACATATGTACATAAATTATGCCCTGTAAAACACAATATCTGTTTGTAGCCTAAAACATTTCAAAATTTTTAGGCACAGGTGAATAATATTTGATTTCAATGAACTTGTAAGGCATACTATCTTTACATGATATGCATTTTTAGAAGAATCACATAAAATATTTCTCTCACCTCTCCAAGACATTGTGTTCAAATCGCACATTTTCCTCAAATTAAAAAAAGTTAAAACTATGAGCATCAGTTTTGGTGATTTCAAAAATATAAATAATAAGGCAAGGTGTATAACTTTTATTAAGTGATTTTAAACATACTTAATCTTCATTATTTTTTTTTTTAAGATTGTATTTTGTTTCCACGGTCAGGCGTATCATCCTTTTTTGAAGAAAATAAATAAGTCAGTTATTTTGGAAGAGAAAGGGTTTCTAAAATAAATTCTTGAGCCTATAAGCACTACTATATGATTGTACATATCATGTACAATCATGAAACGTATCAATATTTCAGCGGATTTTAATATCTGCTAATTGGTAAAAGATTTTGATATTTGGTTCCACAGTTTATTGGATGATTAGTGTGCTTAATTTAGTTTGTGATTTTTTTCACAAAATGTGTTTTTGTGTTTTTTTTCACTTTAGAAAAGTGATGTTTATTTTCCTCTATTTTACTGCTGTAAGTGAAGAATAACTTAAGAAGATGGTAAATATTTTTAAAAAATGTTACTTCATTTAAAAAATGCTTGTTAGCTGATTTTTTTCTTCAGGTAAATCAACCTTTTCTTCAATCCAGGAATAATTTTATTACTATGCACTTGCACCAAAATAATGGCAATACTTAAGGATTGTACTATGATATTCTCTTGCAAATTTTAATTTAAAATTGATAGAAAATATTATATAATACAGTAAAACCTCGTTTTTACGATCCTCAATTTTACCTTTTACTGCTTTTTACACCATAATGTTTAGATCTTTCTTATTTTACCTTTTACTGCTTTTTACACCATAATGTTTAGATCTTTCTTACAGTCGCATATAAATATTACCCCCAATTGACGTTTTTTACATTTTTCATCACTCCTATTTTACGTTAAAAAAATCAATACTAATGAGTTTGATGTGTCCAAAAAGCCAAAATTATGTCAGCATAGAAACAATTCCGCGCATGTTTCCAAAATGAAGAATAAAAGCAGGTAAACAGCTAATATAGTGTAATTTTTTGTCTTAAACTAAATTAAAAGCAGATGCAATGTAATTGACATTTTTGTTTAAGTGTCTACCTAAGGTTACTTTTCATTTGAACAGAAACACCATATTGACATGTTATTAAATTGTGACTCATGTTAAAAAAACAATAAATTACGATGCAGAAAGTTTAAAAATGTAGCAATAGAAATATTAAATGTTATAAAGAAAGTGAAAAAGTATGATACAGTTTTTCTGCGATCTAAACAAGATTTAAATGAAAGTTGAAATTTGAAATTCCAGAGATTTAAAGTGATGCCATAATAAAAAAAGTGATACCCTATAAAAATAATAAATAATAAAATTTACATAAATTTAGTGGAAAAATGATTATATTTATTTTATGAAAATTAGTTTTTTTATTTTCGTGTTAAATTTTAATATCTATATTTAAACTTATTTATACTTGCTGTTTTTTAAATAAATTTTAAAAGTTCCAAAATATTGTTTGAGATAGTACAAAATATCAAAATGTTTTTAATGAAATCATCAAAATAATTTCAAAAATAGGTAAAAATAATTAATGTCTCGAGTAATGTCAGTTTTTACAATTATTTTTCTGGCAGTATATTTACGCTAGAATGTTTATTTTATTTTTATGTAATTATTTCATTTTGTTCCCATACATTTTTCATTTCCTCAGTTTTCCACTTTTTTTTTGTTGCTCCCTCGAAAAACGTAAACATGGGGTTTTACTGTAAATACTTCTAGCTTGCAGTAAAAACCATGTAACGGACTTTCATCTTCTGTTTTATATGTTTTAGTTCATAGTCATACTACAAACATTTTGTTTATTGTTTCTTAAAACAAGTGACTAGAAAAAATTACAGATCCAATGACAGTAAATATCTCTCCGTGCCTGAGGTGTCACTATTGCGAAATTACTTTTGTCAAAAATACTAAAAAGGATTTTATGTTTTCCTTCTTGATTCCAATATAGGCATTTAAACTTGCAGAAATTAAAATTCATTGTAACTATAAATGATTAAAGTTGATGTTATCAATAAAAAATGTCAAACTAATGAAAAAATAAATAAGAAAAAATTCAGGAAAATAAATATTAATACATAAACCAATTGACACAAACAGCAATCACAATAATATAACATTTGTCATGACAATACGCTTCTCATCAATAGATTTGTTTCAAATGGAATGTTTCTAGATTTTTTACCTTCACTTATGTATTGCTGTTATTTATTTATTAATATGGCATTTACTTTATAGGATTCCATTAATGTAGTTGATAAAGAAAATATGATTTATGGATCCCGGGTGATTTTTCCAATCTGCTTTTGTATTTTAAATTTTTGAAAAGTCCAATTTGCTTATATAATCATAACTTATTTGTAACCAACCTACTTTACACATGTGCACAATTTTTCTTATTGTACATTCCGAGTTTCGTCATATTACGAGAATAGTCATTTTCTTAATTTTTGAATGTAACTTGAAAATAAAGTTAGCATTACTAGAAGGTATAATTATTTTAGTTGATTGCTCGAGTCAAAAGTAATATCATGTATGTTTAATGCCAAAGTAGGCTAATGTCGGTGACGGACGGTTTGTCACTACTAAAATGTATTATTCATTTACAGGGTCTAATAAATAAGAATTTGAAATAGAAAGAAATAAGGAACATAAATTTTATTACGAGTCTCCATTAATTCATCTTTCAGTTTCAGCATTGCTAAATTCTGTAAGGAGATTTTACGTATTTAAGTACATCTTATGAATAACTTCCTTTTGTAAAAAATGAATTAAAGAAACAGTTTGACTAACTATATTGATTTATTATAGATCAGGAATATATGAAACATTTTTCTATCGGATACATCCTAATTGAAATATTTTGCTAACCACAATTTACTTTTAAGTATTATAAATTTTTTAACTCATTTAAATACAGTTTTCACGGTTGCTATATATGGATGGTTTATCAATGAAACAACAGAGTGACAAGGAACGTTGTTTTGTGCAAAATCAATGAATGTTTGATGCATTTAATATATATAACTTAATAAAATATTACGTATTCTGTGTGGCATGTTATTTAATGTATTTTAAAAGGGTATTGGAATCTTAAAGAAGAATGTGCAAACATGAGGCTTGTGTGGGAAAAGATCTCCAATATCCTATTGAGTGTTTCCCCGTTATCACGTATCAAGAAAATGATTTCTCACCTCTGATGTCATCCTTTATGTGTCATAGATGTCACGTTACTAATTGTACTTGAGTGTAGCGTTAAACCATAAATGTATGTTCCAATGTTTCCCAATAAAATAATATATGTAAAAAGTACTATTATTTCTTCCTTCTTCTTTTCCGATTCTTAGTTTGGCTCCAATTGCGTTTATACAAATAATATCCCCTCTTGTGCAAAGCAATCTTTAGGCAATCATAAGTAATTAATTCATTGAGGTAAACACTGGATTCAATTTCTGAAAACTCACTCTTAAGCGGCACTGGAAGGGTTGACATGTTTTCAATGGTGGGTTTTTAGGTACACAGAAGTATTTTACTGCCCCTGAACGGGGGCTCCTGAAGCGCAAGAAGTAGCTATAACTTTAGCATGTTTCTGGACAATGCAAACACCAGTCTCATCGCAGTTTTTTACTTTGTAAAATTATACGTTTGTATCAAGCTTTCAAGACTTTCAAAGAACCGCTCTACTTGAAACCTACAGCCCTCATAAACTTGTTGATTTAGCGGTCCGCAATGACAATTCGCTGTGTCTTTTCATGAAATAATAATCATAGTACTTCCCCGCTGATATTTTCTCCTTATTGAATTGGTGATCACCTATCCTTCCCGGAACAGAAGAACAAAATGAGCCAGATTTAATTTAACAATGCAGTGACCTATGCACTATCGGATGGTGATAAGTGTTTGATGATATCATAGTCAGTGAACTGGCAGCTTACGTCTGTCGTCTTACGGAAAAAGCGTAATACTAATTATCTTGCCTTCATGTAGGTAACTCGAGGGTTTTGTTTTGACGACATCTGTCAAATATTTTTTTTATTATTCAGTTACTTATGCCAAATCATTATGGCAAGTTACACATGATCAAATGATAAAATTTCATTATCAAAATGAGTGTTCGTTTGATGTCATATTTCACACTTAATTGCACATATGGGCCTTTTAAATAAAAAAGAATTTTGTTAATACCTCACACACAATTTGTTTTATTTCATTTCAACATCTACCCGCCCTTATTGAAAAACCCTTAATATCTTAACCAATAATTGCTAGTATGCTGCGATTAGAGTACCAATGCAGTTTCCTATGCACCATTAGGTGTGGATAAGGGAGAAATGACGATGATTAGTTACTCCGTGCTGTATAATAATATAAATATACATTATTACAATTTGAAGATCATGAGAAATATACATTTAAAAAGTAGTGGACTAGTATAAATAGTTTTTTCAAAAAGGCATTAATCACAAACATATTTATTTATTTATTTAATTTTTTTTTATTATTTTACATATTTATTACAGCAATATACAAGTAATTATTTATACAACAAATTAATTCAGTAGTAAAAGTAAGCATACATATTTTTTACTTTTGCTGTTGGTTCATCTAAACTGCCTAACTAGGGATAGCTTCCCCGTTCTAAGGCAGTAAATTATGTATTTTATAATGATATTTAAAAGTATTTACAGTTTTATCATAATGTGTGCTTTTTCAGTCTTAAAGGTAAACAATGAATATCCAGAGAAAACATAAATAACACCAAAATCTCTATATCCTAAGTCCCAAGTCATTACTAGTAAAACAAGCAACCAGTTTACGTCCTTCTACATCGGACAACAAATTCTCTGACTCCCTCCGACCAATATGGATTAAGAATGCAGTCAACACCTTCCTCAGCCTGGCAATCCCACCACATTTCCACGAAACTGGGATAAGGTTATATACCCTCGGGCCTATATAATATTGCTGCCTTTGAGCCAAAAAAGTATTGACTCCTCTCTGTAGAATCAGATCCTTATTGGAGTGTCTAGTATTATGAACATGACAAACCCTTGCGTATTTTTCCCTGTTGAGATGTGTGACCGCTACTGACCTCAATATATACTGTTGACGAATATCCAGCACTTGAAATTCTTTGAAGAGCGAATCACTCGGGTATCGGTATGGTTTTTTTAATATAACTCTTAACACTGATTTTTGAGCTATAGCTGCTGAAGCCATAGTCGTTTTAGTGCAGCTTCCCCAGTCAATCAGACCATACGTCAGTATTGAATTTACCAATCCATAATACAATTGTTTTAGTTCTTTAATCCTTAGTATATTTCTTAAAGGTATGAAAAAATGAATCAAACGTTTTATTTTATTAGAAATTTCTCCAGTTTATAGGTTCCATCTCATAAATTTATCTATTTTTAAACCCAAATATTTTACACTAGTGACATTTTCCAATAGTGTACATTTACAATTTACATTATTTATGCAATGATGTAATTTTATATTGATTTGATAGTTCCAAAATATTGGCACAAGCCTCATGAACCTGTATCCAATCCTATTCGTTATAGCTATCCTAGGCACAGACGGCAAATTACCTCTTCCTGAACAATACTAGGGAAACTTTGGTTTTCATTTATCTTTTTCTTGCCATTCTTGCTGACTTTTTTTCCGAAAGCAAACTTTTGCCTTTTTTGCTAACGTCTTTACCTGACAGCAAACTTTTTCCTCGGTTAACTGAGGCACTGTTTTTTTCTGCTCTCTTCTCTTCAAGGATCTTTTTGTATGGTGAACTTGTTAAAATTTCACTTTTTTCAGCTTTACGACGTCGTGTAGTGACTCTTCTTTTCAAAGCATTAGGAACCGGTGACATTTCTGAAACGATTGATTTGAAGATGTCAACTGATTGAGATGAGAAGAAGAAGCAATTTGAGATTCGGACGCAAAAGAAGCATTTTGTGATCCAACGTGTTGAGCAGCTGAAGATGATTCTAGCTGTTGGGTGGACAAGTTTTCTAGTCCTGCCTCTCCAGAAGTTGAAGCTATCTGTTCTGACTGTCGAGAAGATAGAAGCATTGGTTCTGAGTTTGATTGAGTTTTTGTAATGTTGGAACTATATTGTTGGTAATATCCGAAGCAATAAACTCTAAATCACTGAAGCCATTCTGATTCAAAGGGCGAATTCCTGTACCGCGAAAGCCATTAATGCCAATATCCATGTGAGAAACTCTGTTAAATGCAGCTGAAAAAACCCTGCAATCTCATATTCACTGATTCTTATGCTAGGGTTCGATCTCATCCATAAGTCACATGTATCAATTTAAGCTGATTTAAAAGGCTTCATGAACATGCGATCAAGTAGCTGAAGCTTATGCGTTGTATGAGGGGGTGCTGATCATGTAAATGTGATTTTTTTCTAGCAAACTCGATGACATCCAAGTCTTTGTGACTAGCGTGCCCATCTAGAATTAGCAGAACTGGGTTCTGTTCTTTTGGACTCGCATATTTTGTGAAGTGATGCATCCACCTCAAAAATATGTCAGCATTCATCCAGCCATTTGGTGGGCTTCGGCTACACTTGCATGGAGCGTCTATCATGAATCTGATATTTATTCTTGACCGTGGGAACACGAAAAGTGGTGGCACGAACTGACCCTCAGCGCTCATTGCAAAAAGTACAGTCACATTTTTTCCAAGCTCTGTGGAAGTAAGTTTTCTGACTTTTTTTTGGTTTTAAGTAGCTATAACTTTAGCATGTTTCTGGACAATGCAAACACCAGTCTCATCGCAGTTTTTTACTTTGTAAAATTATACGTTTGTATCAAGCTTTCAAGACTTTCAAAGAACCGCTCTACTTGAAACCTACAGCCCTCATAAACTTGTTGATTTAGCGGTCCGCAATGACAATTCGCTGTGTCTTTTCATGAAATAATAATCATAGTACTTCCCCGCTGATATTTTCTCCTTATTGAATTGGTGATGTGATTTTAATTTTTCGGTAAGTTGGAAAGCGAGTTTAAGAAATTCCGGCCTGTTTAAGAGCGTTAAGCTCGGGTTTCCTAGGACAGCAGTGCCCGTATTTTAACGGCCGTAGTGAACATTAATGCGGTTGACAGCCGTCGTAACGGTGGCTAGAGAGTGGTTCCCTATAAAAATGGTGTTGATAACACCGTTAAAAAATAAAACCACTCTCTAGTCACCACTACGACGGCTGTCCACCGCATCACCGTTCACTACGGCCGTTAAGATACGGGCACCGCTGTCCTAGGAAACCCTAGCTTTAGACTTTTTATCGAATCTTTGATGTGTTCTGCCAACACTTGCTCGTGTTTAGGTGAAAATGTATTGTGGGGTCCTCTTTCTTGTTTTTTATAGCACTAATTCTATCATTTAATGTCGTTCTTGGTACCTTATACCTGTGTACGGCCTGACGAGCACTCATCTCCTTACTTAATACCTTTTCTATGGCTTTTTACATATTGGCAGGATCCCAGGTGCCCTTCTTATTCTTCTTTTCACCTTCATCATCCGGCATTATTTGTGCAGGTATACATACAAATAAATTAAACCACTAAAATATTATTTATTTGAGTTTATGGACTCAAGTATAGTGGCCGGCCACCGGTACTGGAAGACAATTTGCTGCCGGTTCTGTAGGAAACGGAAAAACAATGTTCGATCAATGATAAAATATAACGCATAAAGTGTGATTTAAACATGTTTTATGATATCTTGTTAAGTAATCAATACATACCACAATTCAAATTTGTCGAAATACCTAGGTATTTCGACTAGTCGAATAATATCCTCTGATAACCCACCGAAATTTAACTGAGGTACCGTGCATTCACCGTGCGCAACGCAAATCTCCACAATGACGTGACTGACAGCAAGCTGGTTCTGAGTTCTGATTGCGACAAATTGATGCGGTTGATGAGAGCGATCTACACAAACGTCGCGAACTGTCTAGCGCCATCTTTTGTAGAATTTGCCGGCCGGTAATGCCGGACTTTCCCCTAATCAATTTTAAACTTCAAATTCGAATTTGGCGTTCATGTGAGCTTTGTTTTGAATAATAGTTTCGGCATTTACAGGACTTATGACCTATCGTTGGCTTGTTTAAGTGGTTAACACTCTAATATTCACCATGCCGCAAAGTGAGCACTTAAACCAGCCAATGACAGGTCATAAACCCTGTAAACTAAGGCGTAAGCCTAGACTTCCATATTCCATTCTAAAATCTCTGTTTTAATATATTAATCATAATAGCTTCCTAAAGGGTTGAATCCAGTAATTGTCTACACAAATTTAGACAAACTCAAAATACGGTTGAAAGTAATGATTAATGGTTAAAACCAATACTGCTCATGATGAACTAATTGATTTTCTAGACTGGTAAATTTGTTTTTTAAGTAAGAATAGTCTTATTTAAGAGTTTTGTAAAGTGATGCAGTTAAATAAATGACATCGTGTCTACGCAGAAGTGCCGTATACATACTTTGCTGATGAAAATTCTGATAATCTGCGAGATAGACCAAAAAGTAAGAAAGAGAGAAAATATTGCAAAAATTCCTACAAAAACAGACCTACTCGGACATACAAAAAAATGTAGTCAATAAAATATTTATAAATAGGTTCGTATTTGATAAATACTTTTCAAAATTTTATTTCCGAAACGTACGTGTGGGTCCTGATTTGCAACTTCAGTTGCATATAAACAAATAAATATCATGATGAGATTTTCAGGATAAAAATGCTAATTTCGTTCGACTATTCGATCGGGAATACTGCATCGAATTCGGTTGCTGAAATGCGTGATTAAAGTGTGATTTTTGATCAGAAATATTGTCTTTTATCAGTCACATTAACGATATTAGCAGTAGGTCACTGAAGATTCTCGGGTTTATTTTGCGTATCACTAAGGACTTTGAAAATGTGAACACTTTCAAGATTTATGGACCCCTTATTATGATTTATATGAACTATTGACGTCGTTCAAAGTAGTTCGTTTTTATTATAATTTTTTTCGTACATTTTCAAGAAACTTTGCCGTACAATTTAATGCTCTAATTTTTACCGCGCGCAAGAAAACTTTTTTGTATCCAATTTCCCGTAGGGTTGAAGTTCATCACATTTGGGCCCAGGGGAACTAACCGAAATTGGCGCCCTGATTATCTTCCAATTTTCCTTTAAACTTTGTTCACAGTTGTCTTTTCACCGAATTTGTAACTTTAATGATTTATTTACTCATTAAAGTGTATTTTTATTACATTTGATTACCGTAATTTCTTATTTACTTTCATAATTTTTTTGACCTTGAAGAAATAACGTCGCTTTGCACGTTTAAAATTACTTGACCGAAGAGGATTGAAACCGTTTCAATCGTCCCGCTGTGTCAACCGTCCCCCAGTATTTCTTAAAGTGTAATTTAAGACAGAATAAAAGCAATGTAAATGAATAAAAACATTTAAGTAAATAAAAAAAAAGCTGAAAAAATATCAAAACATTATTTTTATCAAACATTTTACCTGCAAACTCAAGTGCCAAAGATGGTGCCCAAAAACTGGTACACAATAGAGTTTGACATAGTTTGTATGAAAATGACAGCTGTTATCCTGCTAGTTTTCAAGCACTTTGGTTTGATTAACAATATTTTGACTTTGCCTTATGTTTGTAGACAAAATACAGAATTTCACCTCCTAGGAATTATTAAGATTAACATATTGCAAACAGAGATAGAGGCATTTTAGAGAAGAAAATATGGAAGTCTAGGCATTTACATGGCTTATAACTTGTCGCTGGCAAGCTTAACTGACCACTTTACATGCTTTTTGACACTCGCTATTTTGCCCGTTTTATCCACATTTCTTTAATTCTTCCACTCTTAATTTTTGTTTGATTTGAGTTAGCGAATATCGAAAATTTGCTAAAAAAATGTAAAATTTGCAACGCTTTTGTTCTACGCAAAAGAGCGAAATGGCATATCTACAGCTGTAGCGCGTAATAACGTAGTATTTTCTACTGTTATTATCTATTATTATTATATTACTGATTCTGTATTGTATGCAAATTATACTACTGTTTTTTTTGTTCTTTTATCACTTTCTTTTTCTCTCATTAAAGGATAATGTTCAAATACAGTGTATAAATTGGACACATATTTTCTTCTCTTAAATGTTCTCCATCTCTGTTGTAATTTGTTTACCTCTATGTGTTGTGATATTGCCGGCCTCGTGGTGTAATGGTCAGCGCGTTTGCCTTGCATCTAAGAGGTCTCGGGTTCGATTCCTGACATGGTTAATCTGGAATATTTATTTTAATGGGTGTTTTTACACTGCAATATTTCATAGTCCCTGGACTGGTACCTAAAGCGTAAGACTGATCATCTTTCCTTCATGTAACAAAAATGATAAAGATACGCTGTGATTGGTGTACCAATACAGTGCTATATGCACCATTAGGTGCAAAAGGGAAAATGAAATGAATGAATGTTGTATTGTTAGGTTTATATAATATTTTTTAATTAAATTTGTTTTATATTCTCAAATTTTAAGTTATCATTTATTTATTTTCTTGCATACGTTGCTTTGTGCGAAATACCGTATTAAATATGTGTATTTAAAAGGTAGGGGAGACCGAGGAGAGTTGTTACAGAGGAGAGTTGAAACAATTCGAGAAATCTATGATCGATGGCGATCTAGCAACATCGCGCATTTATTGTTTTTTCGATTTGCCATTTGATGGAGTTGGCAACAGCAGTCTACAGGGAGTGGTTGTGTGTATACGAACTCTGAACGGAAAAAAATAGCAAAAGTAAGTTTTTGGCCAGTATTTTGATAGCCTGTTATTCGATACGTATTACGTGAACGATGACGTGATATTATTTCCAATATGCACTGACTATTCAAATTTCGAAGCGTGAGATTGTTTTTTTATATCTCGCCTCTAGTTTAGGGGCTAAAAGTCATTATTCCGAACAAGGCCTGATTTTTTGGGCCTAGGAGAGTTGAAACAGCTTGTTGCAACTCTTCTCTTTTATTTATTTTATTACTTAAATGTTTTGTGGCGAGAATTCGGGCACCGAATTGTTAATTGTTCTTGTTTCAGAATGCCCAATCAATAGGTACGAAAGACCATTGCTATAATTTATGATTACTGTATGATAAAGTTTAACCAATATATTTTTATTGATGAACATACCAACGGTTGCTTACAGCAGTTTAATTTGTTTCACGCGTACTATTCTAGATAAATTTTCTTATTTTTAAAAATACGAGTATTGTTTAAATCAAAAAAATATTTCATAATCCTCAAATACCAAACTGTTACAACTTACCTTGACCTCTGTTTTAACTTACCTCGGTACTAGGAGAGTTATAACGTAGGAATATTTTGAACTGCAAATTGTAATAAGTAAATTAAATTGATTAAATACTGGCTGGTTAATAATTATTAAAATAATTTCTTAACATTATGGCGTAGGATTATTTTATTTTATTTTTCTCATAAAAACAAAACACATTTTTTTATTTTTTCAAAAAAAGAAATATTTGCGTTCTTATGATTTACCCAAATATTTAATTTTGACGGCCATTTTCAACGAGTTGTAAATTACTCACTATTAGAAAATGGGAATCAAATTGGGGTAGAGCGGGATTCTAACTACGGACCTTTGGTCCGTGAGTCCGAGATACTAGCCACAGGACCACAACCCGATTTATAGAATTTATACAATGGTTTTAATATGTTGGTAGAAATATACATATACAAAATGTGTCTTAATTACATTATCAGGATAACTTTTATTATAACATTATCATATTTATGCTAAGTACTTGTTTTAGTGTATCAGTGTTATTATTGTACATGTTAGGGTGGGTGAGAGTGTGTGTATATGTGTATGGGTGTGTGAGTATTGTATGTATGTGACGATATGTAGTGAATATAAGTGGACTTGTTCATAATTTTTTAATTTTTTTTTAATGAAAACCTTAATGAAAAACCTATCAATCACCTTATCGATCTATGTAAAATTGTTAAAAATGCTCGGGCCTAAAATCCAAATTTAAAAATTGGTAAAAACAATTTAAAAGAGATAAACAAATAAAAAAATACGTACGTGTAATTATCTATCATTATTATATATTATACAAAAAAAAATTTTTTTCGAGGAGGGAGTTTTTCCAGTTTGAGCCGATTTTCTCATTGACCCCGATTATTTTTCCCTGTTATTTGTTGTTTAGATTATATGGTATGTACAATTGTCTACGTTAAAATATAAAGTTCACTGAGGTATGTCTATTTTAGACTGAGATATACTAGGTAATGTAAAAACTGTTTCAACCCTCCTCGGCTCCCGTACTTGCAACGTAAACTCAAAATGATAAAAATATATATATTACACAGGCATTGCTCAAACAAACACCAAAATAAAAACACGTACGACTTTTGTTTGAAAAAAAGCTGTTTTGTGGTCCTAAGAGTGTTTAATATCCTATTTTACATTGGATGACGTCACTAGTTCATGTGAATCAACCAATGATAAGAGAGTTGTGGAAGATTTTCGGACTAATCGGCAGAACTGATTTGATTTGATATCTGGTGTACTAATGAGGAGTCCTATTCGCCATCGGATGTGGATAAGGAGTATGCTGATATTATTGAGGTTTAGATTTCAATGAAGTAAACAAAGTTGTGCCCCTGTCTGGCGATAGAAAAATAAGGGTTGATGCAGGCAGGAAAGGCAATTTTAAAGGAAATTACATGTAAACTGATGGGGCGAATATTCAGATAGCATCTGCCGCTGCGAGTAAAATGCCAATATACATATAAGAGTAACTGCTTACATCTGGATGCAATTTTTATTCCAATATACCAACGCGCAAGGGCTGAATTCCGATTCGTGATCACGTTTGTATGTTTACTTATGTACACAAACCAACAGTCGCAAACCTGAAAAATATTCAATTTGTTGCAACAGAGAGGAAACATTTTTGAGAAGGGAATATGGAAGTCTAGACATTTACAAGACCTGTCATTGGCTGGTTTAAGTGGCCACTTTAAAGAAAAAGTGTATATAAATTCGCAAATTGTTTTCAGGCGTTGCTTAGTAGGTGAATTGGTTCAGTCGGACGAATCTCACCCACATGATAAAGGTTTCAGCTCTTTTACTTCACAAAAGTCAACAGATGGAAGAGTTGAAGAAATGTGGATGTTTTACCCTCCCGTGCCCAAAAGGGGTACCTAGGGTCCCCCGGGTAGCATATTTGTTCAATACCTGTTTCGTTAATCGCCATATTGATTTATTTTTTGCACAATATATATAATGATAGATGATTACACATTTATCATTTTTTTTTTTTTTTATCACTTTTAAATTTTTTAAATTTGGATCATAGGCCCGAGCGTTCTTAACAATTTTACATCGATCGATAAGGTGGTTGATAGGTTTTCTCATTAAGGTTTGAAAAAAAAAAAGATAATTTTTGATAATCATTATTTAATCATATTAATTTTAATAATAAGTCCACTTATATTCACTACACATCGTCACATACATACAATACTCACATACCCATACACATATACACACACCCTAACATGAACAATAATAACACCGATACACTAAAACAAGTACTTAGCATAAATATGATAATATTATCCTCATTATGTAATTGAGACACATTTTATATATTTCTACCAAAATATTAAAATCGGTGTAGAAATTCTACAATGGGTTTTGTTTTTATGAGAAAAATAAAATAAAATAATCCTACGTCGGAATGTTAAGAAAGTATTTTAATAATAATTAACCAGCCAGTCTTTAATCAATTAGATTTACTTATTACAATTTGCAGTTCAAAATATTCCTCAGTATCAGATTTTAATTAATTAAGGACAAATATTTAATTTGAAATACCGTGAATTAATGCAAAGAAATTCGCGAATAAAGTAAGAAACTACTCGCGTCTTGTCGACTCGTAGTTTGTCATAGAGGCAAGTAGTTGAACGTGAGAATGTGAGATTTCATTTTCCGTAATGAGATTACACTTAGTTCGGAGCCTGGAACAAAGGATGTTCCTTGTCTACCGTGACATATGATGCATTCAGAGTAAGGCGCCATTACTAAAGCGAAGATTAGACACACTTATATATTAAACGAAACTTCCCAATTCAGTTTAATTTTGCAATAAACTCATGTCTAAGTGAAGAAAATAATCGGGGTCGCGAATCGGTCGCGTCGTTTGGTCGCATTTCTTACGGGCGCGGGGGTGGTCTTCGGATCTTCTCGTCGCTTTACACAGGTCCTCCTTTATTCAAGGCCCTTCTTTACATTAGGTTGATGCAAAGTTTTTTTTTTATGATTCTAGGTAAAAAAAAAATTCTTCATAAATGATGAATAGTATCATCTTTTAAATGATTCCATTGTATAAAGGATGCTTTCCCTCTACTTTCTATTCAGTTTTGGTCCAGAGTACAGTGAAGAGCCCTTGTGTTTTTTTTTTAAATGTCGGTCGATAAAGTGCATTTACGTCATTGTTTACTTTATGAATTCGGCCTTCGAAGTTGTTAATGGGGCTTGTCCAGGTATAGCCCAATGTCTTTTTCTTGTCACGTTGTTGTACACGACGAAAAACAATGTTTATATATTTGATGTACATGTCGTTTAAACCCTTCTGTTTAAATTTTGATATTTTTTTTCCTTCGTAAATGTTTTATTCCCAAATGGGAATCAGAATAGTTTTTTACTGCCTTCGGAGGTCTAGGAGTCTGATTTTTACCCTTTCTCCAGTATTGTGATCATGTTCATGTTGCTATTGATAATTTTTTTAAAAACTCTGTTTTCTCAAAATCAAAAATATTATACACAAACTTTATCGTATTGAAAAATATTATTTGCTCATTTTTTTTTTAAAATTTATTTTTATTTATTAAGGAAAAACAACAGTTGTTATATAAGAATAAAAAATAGTATATACATCCAGTTAAAGTTTTTCACAAATATAATGAGAGAACATGTTACACAGTAAAGAGAAAAATAATATATTATATAAGACGTGAGAAAAAAAAGAGCTCGTAAGAAGGTTAAGGGATGAGGAAATAGAGTGGGGGAGTGGAGGAGAGGGATTTTCATAATAAAGTTGACCAATCCAACATTTTATATGTTAATACTTTTAATTATTTTAACATCAAATTTACACTTCTGAATCGGTTCTTTTTGCAAAATTCTTGCAGCTTTGTTTTCGTTCGCTCGTTTTGTTCGTATCAAAAATTAGAAGTTCTGTGAAACTTTATCAGTAATCGTCGAGGTAAACAAAACACAAGACTAATGGAGTAAATGGTGAAGACGTTTATGATAGAAAATTTTCATAAATATTCCCATTATGTTTTGCTGGATGCTTACATTTCCCAAGAGGTTGAAATAAATATAATAAACGTGATTTAGTAAAGGAACTTCGACATTTTACGCTTCGAGAAACGACAGCGGAGAGCTTTGTATATTGAAATGAACTTAATTTTCTTTTACGTAGGTACCCAGTAATCATTATTAAATGCCTTTGATGAAAATATTTATGTTTATTGTTTTGTTATTCTTTAGTATTTCCTGTTTCGTATTATTTTGTTTGTATCGTCGATTACTTACGCGCAGTAATGTATTAATTTGTGATAAAAAACACTTATTTTGAAAGAAAATAGTGATTCAAATACTCATCATTATCAAATCTTAACCCGCACTGCATTGGAAAGTCTATGCAGTGTATCTCGAAGACAAGGTGATCAGTCTTACGCTTTAGGTGCCAATCCAGGGGCAGTGAACGATTGCATCTTAAAACCACTTTATTAACAAATATTTTATGTTGATGTTATGTAATTGAACCCAGGAACACGACAACTACTGTCCTACGAGGCGGACTTTTCTCCACTCGATTTTCTTTATCAAAATGTTAACTTGAGAGTAGACATCGAGTTTAAAACATTCGTAGTTGGTTCTATTTAATCAAATGAATTGCATTCTTCGTTAGACCCAGATATATTCAAATGAATTCATTATATTACTGGCAGCCTATATATAAGGTGTTATGGTTAAAACGCTTGACTCAAGCACGTTTGGTTCCGGGTTTGATTCCCTCCTGGGCCTCCTGGCTTGATGTGGTGCAAAAAAAAGCACATTATTTTTTAGTGATAAATAATCAAATAACAAATATTTCTAATATTCCACTCGCTCTTTTTTTCGTTTAAAAATTTTTTTCTTTGCAAAAATATACATAAATATTAATAAAAGGGATTATAAGTAGGTAATTAGTAAAAGTAAAAATATTAACTTAATCATTCAAATGCTACGTGAAAAGGTTAAAGTAGTCAGCTACAGTGATTTGAATATATATGAAAGTATTCATTTGTTTTTTTTTTAAATTTATAAATCAGATAAAACAATTTTACAGAGTAAAATACATATGAATTATATTTCCAGGAGTTGCTACAACTCGATTCGGGACTGAAATAATTTTAAAATAAAAAAAGCACGTACCCAGAACGACAAAGAAGCAAAGCAAATTTTGCACCTTTATAACAAAATATATCAGAACAATATATAAATCAAAAAACTTTTCTAACGCAAAGATTTTATTTTATTAGAACCCTTTTAAGAATTGAGGAAGTGGTAAATCTTGAACTAAGGGAAAAAGGTCGTTAACATCACATGCTACGCAGACGATGCAACAATAGTGGCAGTGGCAATTCCTGATGATTAGAACATATCTACTCGTATCTCAGTTAGTAAAACAAAAGTTCAAATATTTTTTAATATTTAGGTTTTAAAATCTTACATTGAAGTCAATAAACAGAATTATTAACCTCAAAAAGTTTCGTTAAATATTCAACGGGATTATAATATAAAGTGAATTAAACTTTTCGCCGATAAATTTATTCAAATATCTAACTTTTGACTTCATAATTATTTCCAAAACATTATTATTTATTGCTCATTATTCAACGGTAGGGATTAAGTTTCAGTGTCGTTATAATCTGAAATATGCTCGTCAAAGAAATAACGCCCCTACAATTTCCAAGTCTCTGAAATTGATCCTCTAGCCACAGGGTAAAACCTTTCATTATCTACTGTCCGTGTTCTCGAGTTAAATTTATGACTACATAAATATCTGTTTATGTACCTCGCCTCTTTATTTCTTCGAGCAAGTGCGAGTATTATTTTCGCCTGAAGAATAAAATAGTTTATTTGGATTTGTAGCTGATAATTTGAAACTTAAAACATCACACGTTCATACAAAACTTTCTGTATGACCGTTTGGCCGTGACATCACACGGTAATACAAAATGCTTGTTTTTTGGATTTTGAGTGACTAAGGGAAACAACAAACGACTAACTACACATGTTATACATGCACGGCGGCGATCGACGGTAACAATATCCAGTTAGTCTGTGAATGATCTATGAGTACTAATGAATAAACGATATGAACAATATGAGCATCTATGCTGGCGAGCTCATACGTATGAATTAAGTAGTAAAATATCGACGGTCTTTACGAATACTATCGCGTCTGCATTTTGCGAGGTTTATAGGAGAGCAAAAACAAAGCTTGATGTTTTTTAAGAAGCTATCATATATAATACAATTGCCAAACATTTGTTTATTTTATTTAAAAATTGTATTTCAATAGACACGTACTCGTATTTCAATAGACATTATTTAAACATTTAAATTTAATATACGAATTCGGCTATTCTGCAGTATCCAATAGCTTCTCAAAAAATATCAAGCTTTGTGTTTGCTCTCCTGTAAACCTCGCAAAATAAAAAATCGATATTACCTATATGTCGGAACCGTCGATATTTAATAGTCTACGCTCACTTAGAAGAATACAAAAATGATTGCCCGTTAGTACCAAATGCTCTTTCGTACAAGCATCATTACTACCTATTTATAGATTACGCTGATATTTCCATGACTGATTTAACCCTTCAATGCTCATTTTTTCTAATTCTAACTAAAAAAATACTTTTATGTTTGGTTTTTATGTTTTTATACTGGGAAAAAAAAATTTTTTTTTCAGTTTTAATTTCATATTTAAGTTTATGTGGACAATATGGTACATCGGGCATTAGATTGTTAAAAAATACAAAAATACAAGAAAGAACGATTTTTATGAACATATTTTAATATAACAATTAATGAATCCGTGTAAATAGAGTTCACCTTTTGCGATTTAAATACATTTGTGATAGCGGACAATTAAATTATTTTCTCCAAAACTGACAGTGTGAGCAAGCGAATTATGCAGCCAACAATCTATTAAGATGTACTCTAACCAGATAAAATCAATATGTAATAACACTGACCAACCGATGTTGAGTCTTCTTCCTTGTCGGTGATCAGCTCACGCTATCAGGGAAACTGGTGGTCAGGAAGACTGCAGGCACATAATTGGCTGGGATCTGGTGGCGGCGCGGCGGATGATAATGAATGGCGATAGATGATAAAATGTTTCCGGCGTTGTGCGAGTTTAAACGTTAAGTTATATTTACTTTCACGGCGAAATAGGGAAAAATACTTTTCAACAATTCGATAAGCGTGTGAATATAACTCGTTGAAAAAGCAAAGAGAGAGCGGGGGACACGCAGTGTAGCCAAACCAACAAATGTCCCATCAGGCATGGCAACCTCACAAAACCAAAATTAGCTAGTATCTACTTACACATAATTATTCTGGCTAAAACACATCGGAACAAGTTATCGGCTCGACCAATAATAAAAGTTACGGGAGCAATTATAACTTCAAATCTTGTTTTAAAAAAGAAAGCTTCTTTTGAACTTATAGCTTACTTACATCTTTGACAAAATACGTGCAACTGACTTTTTGTTTAAAATTTTATTGAAAAATTTTACCCCGGTGGCGATTTTAAAAATAAATTATTATCTTGTATGGATACAATATAATAAACTAGTCGTCGACTGATAAACATGTTTGAAATCACTTTATACACCGATTATCGCTATGTAGAAGATCGTCTACATTGGGCATGTAGGGTTAAAATGTGAACTTCTTGATAAACTCGAACGACTTCAGAATACATGCATTAGGTATACATGGGTGGTGTTCTGCTGAAATGCGTTTAGCCACACCAAACTCGAACAGAGATAATTGATGACTAACCTCAGGTGAATTTTTCAATAACATCATTAATTATTTAGCTCGGTTGTTAAGTTCAATACATCAAAAGTACTGAGAATAAAAAGAGGTAAAAATATTTTTACATTTATTGATTTTGAATTAAAAAATTTACCAAAAAAGTGGAATGACACGTTTTTACAGAACTTAAAAACAATAAACCTTTGTAATAACAATAAGGTAAAAATACTTTGAGCAATGTTACTTCGAAAAAACGATTAATGTAAATGGGTTTTATTTTATTGTAAAATTTCGAGTAAAAAAATAAATAAAATCGAAATAAAAGCTTCATGTTCCAAATTAGATGTTAAAAATACCTCAAAATTCACTTCCAATGTGAATCCTTAAATAACAAAAAAGTTAGTTGCCGTTTGTAATAAACATAACTTGTCGGGAATTTTGGCAAATAAAGTGTTTTTTGCGGGGTTAACACATTTTTTTGTTATATTTATAAATAAATAAATAAATTTCTATCCTCTCTGCCTACCCCTCTGGGGAAATGGCGTGATGGTTAGTTAGTTTGTAACAAAAAATGTGTTATCTATATAAAATCCTATTTATATTTCTATTAAAAATAAATATTTTTTAAAAATTCACATAAATCTTTATATTTTTTTCTGTACATTGTTATCCACAACATATTGATCTTAATTCGCAACAGAAAGTTAAGCTTAAATCAGTGTTACATTGTTTTTAGTCTAGTTTCATGGTTTTTGGTAAACATCTCGAGGTATTACAGAGAATTTGTATGTTTACTCATCGAACCATTTTTTCAAAGTAAGAATATCACTTTTGGATCATAATTCTGACACTGACTTTTTTTTTAGCTGGACACATTTTTTTATAACACCATCCATATTTGGTCTGAGGAAATATAACCACGTATCTAACTATCGGAGGCAACTGAAATAGCTCAAAATTAGACAGCCCGCTGCAGCGGAGAGACTGTCACACCGTCTTTATTCTGTTCACTGTACGTCATACTTCGTAGTCCTAACTCTTCAACCAGAGGCAGTTCCTTAGTGCGTGCATAAGTGCAGTGTACTGACAAGTAAAAATATGAGTCAATAAGTCAAAATTCACATGTTATACAAAGAAATAGGGAATAATTGCTACATTGTACTTGTACAACCTTTTATTTAATACTTGCGCCTAAAGACCAAGCAAGATCAATTCTTGCGGAAGATTTTCTCATATAGTCTACGCATGCGAAATCTCTGAATTTGTATGAAAAATACCATATCTGCTAAAACCGTGATTTGAGCAAAATGGACTTTGGCAAATCGTGCGTTAGAGTGGGGAAACAATAAACATACTCCAGGCATTGCCAACGTATGCGCAAATTTGATACGTAATGACATAGTATTAGTACGGATTTAGTTGATTTAGTTATGTAAAACGTACGTGTTACTTTAGTGGATATAAAGCGTTATGCAGACAAAAACAATGGCAAATTTAGCGTTCCTTGTTCCGATGCGCGGGCTGTCATATTATTATCGCCCGTTTGCCATGTCACACTTATATTATTATAATATTATTAAACTTAATAAACATACAAGTTAACAAAATTTTAAAAATGCACTGCCAAGATCAGGAGCAGCCAGTGGCTTAACACATATGCGTAAAGAATTCAATGCTTATCAGCTCACGGTTTACCTTTTCGTTCTTATTTTTAAACCATATTTATTTTCATTTCATAAATACTGTTGAAATAAATCATATTTTATGAATCACAAGAAATGTTAGTTCGAAAGCCACGTGTTAAAGATTATTATTTGTTTGAACTGTATTGTGTTAAGATGAATCTCTCTCGACTCCTGTGACGGTGATTCCAAAGGGATGTTCTAGAAGGAATTGTTTTTGTATCTCATTACTCAAGCTGCCTTCAGCGGCCGGAACAGGAAATGGTCTGATAAAAGGTGGAAGTTATTATTTGCGCACGCACGTGGCGTAAATATGATAGTACAAAAAACATCTCCCTTTCCGCTGAATTATGGCATACAACAAAGCATCCTGCAGCTTTGTCTTGTCGCCACGAAATAAATTAAAATAATTTGTTTGAATTTTCTATTACCACCTGAACTATGCTATAAATACGAATTAGCGCGGTGGCGAGTTGTGGCATGGTCTTATTTTTCACCGTTATGGAGTTGTTTATACTACGCTACTGCTCACAATAGGTTATTTCAGTAATCCTGTGAGTATTATTTAATGTAAATAAGTTCGCCTTGTGGCATAGTTGTTTGCACGTTTGCTTTCATGCATGGTAAATTGTTTGGAAATAATACTTTCGAGCACCGTTGTTTCAAAACTCGACATAAGCTAGAAACCTAATTTTTTGGGAGAGAGTTTTTTGTGATTCGCGTCAAATCGCGTGAACAATCTTTGTTTTTAAAAAAATATGTATTACAACTAAGCCTGAAGGTAAACTAATTTTCTTTAATATTCCATTAAAACCCAATATAAATGATTGAAATTTGGGATCAATATACACCAGCGGTTTTCAATCTTGGAGGCGCGGACTATTGCCGGGGGAGGCGTCAAAAATGTTTAATAAAAAAAAAAAATTCATACCATAACATCAACAAATTGTAACGGTTTCGATGTGAAGTTTTATTTATTTATTATACGACGTAACGTTACAGTTAGAATTCAGTGAATAAACTTTTTTTTTAAACATTTTTGAACATATATCTGATTCCTATTTTAAACATTCTCGGGAGCGGAAACATTTAAAAATGGCGCGTTCGCAAACGCTCTGTTTCTGTAATGCGCGAAACAACCGCTCGTTGCATCCGAACAATTACCTCAAATGTCACTCGTAGACACCTGTCAAGTGAAGCGTGTCGGCTACGTGCGATATTGTTTTTGAGGTATTTTTTTTTCTGAAAATAATCGTTAGCACAAGAGATTACAAGAGAAAAGTCAACAATAATGAAGGTACCGATGCTAACACAAGTGGAAATAAAAGCAAAAAAGGACAAAGAGGTAAAAAAAACAATATTTTTCATCGTATTTATTATTAAGATTCACAAGTGTTATTATAGATGGCTTTGAAAAACCAATGTGTTTGACTTGTTCAAATTTATGTTATGTTAATTGTAATTTACAGTTTTTATTTGTTGTGATATTTTTTATTATTATTTAAAACGTGTCTATATTATTATAACTATTAAAACAGTAAACGATAGGGAGACGCGGAAAACCGTTTTCTTTTTCAGGGAGGCGTAGTAGCATAAAGATTGGAAACCGCTGATATACCTACACGATAAAATATAATGTTTTAAGAAAACGACTATACATCGATATTTTTTTTAGTCAGTTTGTAGCGTGTTTTGTTGGATAAAATATAATTATAACACAAATGTAAGGTAAAAAAAAGCAATCTATTAATTTCCCTAAAATTTTATTGTGCACGCGAAAATTTTGATTGACACAACAAAGTAGATAAGTAAAGGGTCATTTAATAAGAACTTTAAACATAAAATATAATGAACTTTAAACATAAAATATAAAACAAATGTTATTTTACATAAAACTGATATTTTTAAAACTGATGTTAAATAATATTTGATGTTTTAAAGATAATGTCGGTCAAATGTCTACGATAGAGTTGTTTAATCCGAGATCCAATTTTCATTAGTTCTCTCATGAGATGAGCAAAGCAGGGTAAAACATTTTACTACCCTGGCAACATTAATGAAATGTTCATTTTGTTTCTTCGACAATCTGACAGATTAAAAAATAATTTAATTTTTATGTAATGCATTTTTTACATACACATTAATTTGCTAATTACACATGAAATGTGATTGCATCTTGTTTCTTTAAGATCCTAGTAGTATTTCTACACTTTGAAAGGACAAAACACGGCATAGTTGAATTCAAATTAGGAGTTGCGTACTGAGCGACGTCTACAAAGAAAATAATGGGTCAAAACGTAAATCTACTTATTTATGAGTAGTTTAGTCGCCTTCTGTTTGATGTGCGTATGCGGTTTCTGGACTATTCTTAATACCCTTTACGGGGAAACTCGTGATGGTTTGTTGTTTGTTGTTGTTGTACCAATATTGGCAACATTTAACACCTGCAACACCAGGGTACATATTCTGATGGGAAGTAAAAATTTAAATCTAATTTTATTTACAAATTAAAATTAAGTTTCCCATAGAAAAAAAGAATATGTTTACATTTTTCTTTCTAAACATGATCAATTACCGGTTACCGACGAAGATATTTTGAATTTTCATACATATATACACACTTTCATTCATAAATATCGAAATTAGTTTATACCGTCTAAGTGTATACCGATGAAGATAGCCGTTCATAATCGCGGCCCAGGTGCCAGGTCTGCCAACGCAGCAAAGTAACACGTCACTTACAACTGAAAACCGAAATTCAGACTTTCTTCGCCTGGCACTGATTTCGGTTGTCATCAACACAATATTGTTAACGACTTTCAACATCTAGCGTAAATTAAATTCTCACATCACGGTTAGATTCAGCACGTATTATTGGCGGTTATTTTATTGACTTTTTCTTTTGTTAAATCACGAGTTAATAATAAAACTCCAGAAGAGTATGTGAGTGAAATCATTCATTTGATTCACGCAACCTCTTTAAAAAAACTTTCTGTAAGTCAAAATTCCATTTACGTATTTTTTACACGAAAACTGTTTTACTACACTACCAAAGCCCTGATTACAATGCAACGGGAAGTTAACAGAGTTATCTTCAACTATCTATTAAACAAAATATAATTTTCTCCACGAACATACGTACGAGTATATTCGTCATTGAAATATTTTCGCCAGTAACCTATAATTGAAAATGTTTAAAAAAATATATATTCAAATTAAAATTTTCATTCAGAAAATTACCTTTTACCTTATGGACAATTTAATATAACTTCCTATTTTCAGAGCCTAGATGCGCTCAATTGATAGCTGTTATTTAAATTTATAAATCAATTACAATATTTGAGTTTGTCCAAATGTTCGTAGACAAAAGACTGGATTTCACCCCCTTTGGGAGTCATTAAGATTAACAAATTACAACAGGGATGGAGAATTTAAAATTTAAAACGGTCATCAAAATTTGCTCTTTTATAATGTTTTCGTAAGTTGGCAGATATTTCTAATTGAATGTTCTCTGTATTGTTTTTTTTCACTTTTTAAATAAGCCCGTCATTAACTTGAATTTATTTGCTTTTTAAATTACAGAGACCCCTCGGGTCCAAAGAAAGGGGCAAAATCCATAACCGTTTTTATGTTTTTAAACGAGTCGATAACGACACACGACACACGTGTATAAACAAGCCAACAAGAAACACTTAATGAATAAAAATACGTATAAGACAACCTCCTTGATGAATATCCGAGTTTTTGTTGCCTAATATCTTCAAAGGTTGCTAAAACTCTTGCTGTGGTTGAAGACGTGGTATTATGAATAAGGTGTCAGACTTTGGAATGAGCTACATCTTCAAGTAAAAAATGTACCTTCTCTGGCCACCGTCAAGAAACGCCCGAAACATTACTGTACATAATATATCCTCAGAACTTTGAGCTCCTTGAATTTTTTTTTATTCATATTTTTATTTCTCCTCTTTCCTCATTCCACTTCCTATCTTCTTTCAAACTCATTATCTGATCCCACATTCTTCATCTTTTAATGTGTGTAACTTTATTTTTATTTATTTATTTATTTGACGGACTTATGCAGTCCATTCTAACAATGGTAAATACAATTTCTTCCAATAAATACAAGTACTAATAAAATAGAATACATTTAAATAAAATTAAAGCTAGGTCAAAAAAAATATAAATTACTACCTCAAGACAAGATCCGGTCTATCTTAGTGAATTTTTAAATCTATAAAGACTTACACCAAAAAAGCCCAAATCTTTTCTCGAATTTACAATACGACAAAATCGGGACATTGGCGCATGCAAGCTATAGTTTGTGCTGTGTTGTTTTATTGTTTCATTAAGTTAATATATGCGAGCGTTATCTCCCTATTAGAAAAACAGCTGTTATTTTTAAATAAATTAGGTTTTTTTTCATCTATGTATGTATCTTTTGATATACAGATATTATGTTTTTTTAGTAAACAAATTTTTGACCGGTCTGTTTTTTGGGTACTCGGAAGATATTGCTTTTTGCAATAAGTCCACCGAAGTATTTTTTCTTTGTACTTGAAGATTTAAATAAATAAACAAGGGATACAAATGGTCATAAGAATCTTTTTTGACATCTCGCTATTATTTTTCGCTTTTGCTAGGTCAAAATGTCAACAACAATATCGCTTTCTCAAAGAAATGACTATTTGCCAGTTTGATCAAAGAGATCGCATCAATCTCTCGAGGACGGACTTTTTCAATCTAACTTTTTTGAAAGTCTCTTAAGTGCGGAGCAGGGTAAAATTGACCATCAAGTGGACTTCAGTATTGATATTATGTGTGCCAATTTATATTAATAAAAAAAGAGAGAATATAAATAATATATAATAGAAATAGTTTTGACAAATGTAAACTTCTCTAGAAAGAAATTTTTGAAATGTCTACACATTTAGAAAACAATACAGTTAAAGTTGTTAACTTAGTTGTACTTGTAATATTTCATATGTTTGAATACAAAGGCAAGGATATAATTTTGTTAAGTTTTGTTTGTAAAAGTCCTTTTAACATAAAAAATTATAAAACAATACAGAGCGAATATTTTACAGTCGTCAATTCCATAGTTTGTAATTATATAATTGTCATGCTGATTAGTGCTCTTTGAAATCATACTTATTCCCTTTTCGCATCTAACGGTGCATAGGGCACTGCATTGGTATACCAATCGCAGCGTATCTTGATCATTTTTTTGTAACGTGAAGGTTCTGTACAAAATGAATTTACAATAGCGGACACTGGACGGAGAGCTGTGGCAAGCGGCACGAAATGTCAAGACGAAATGTGAAATATCTTGTCCGAACTGACGTTGCAGGGAATTACGCGTTGTGGATCAAAGCGGAGTTTGGCTCTGCCAACCACACGGCTTTCGGTATTGCATAGTTAAAAAAATATATAGATTCAAAAACACTGATAAAATATTAGAATTTTGGCGATAAGAGTGATTGCTTTTGTAGATAATTACCAGTTTTTTTATATTTTTATACATATTTTTTAACAAATAATGTTTTTCTGTTAGATATATATTTTTTCAAAATATATTTAAAATTAAAATTAATAATTGTGCATTTAATCAGCCACATAGTCTGACCATGTCAGATTTTACGCTGTGCTCAGTATTTTTTAATTTTTGGATTTAATAATACACTTCATTAAATTAAATTAGTATTCTTTTCTTTTGTAAATAAACAATGTTTTAAATGAGTACGGATTTTAATTGATATTGCTACTATACACACTCATTAAACTACTTTTAAAATTAGGTCAAAATTGACGCATACGTAATGGTGACGTAATATTTTTGAGCAATAGTAGTTAAGGGTTAAATCAAACAATTACCTGTTTGATTGCTGGTGTGATTTAAATCTAGAAGTGATTTCCTAAATCTCTTCTAGACTTCGCGATATTTATTTCTTGGCCAAAATGCAACATGATTTATTGGCTGGCCGCTGCTTGTGGTGTCAGTACTAGTCGCCCTAACCGAGGGTGATTTAGGGCGGGAAGCCAAGGGCGGGCAGTTTGCAGGAAGGATGGGAGGGAAGGCAGACCCGATTTATGCTGCGCCAGAACACAGCTTGTGTCATCAAATCTAAACACAGAAATTCGGAAAATTTAGAGGGTCAAATGTTTAGTGTTCAAAACTAAATTTAAAGGAGGTTGAAATATGAAATAATTACCAACGGAATTTTAAGTTTTCGTGTCCTCATATAACGTGTAATTTTATTCTTAGATTAAGAATTTTTTTGAATCACGAACTTAGTGTATTATTGTAGTCAGTATGAAAAATTAAAATCACTTTTTTTACACCACAATAGGCTAGAAGGCTTAATTACAGTAGTGAATTGCAGCATAGAACATACAGGATTGTGAAAAATCACATTTATTTTTTCGTGTTCTCTGTGGGCATCGAACCTGAAGGCTTTCGTGCGTGAGTCAAGTAAAGCATCTTAACCATTACGCCATGGAGGCCGCATTAAAATAAAAATAGTTAGTCTCGCAAAAACACGTTTCCTTCTTCAGGGTTACTTATCGAAAAAAAAGTGGTACGTAATTTTGCTGGATGCTGGATTACAATACTCTCGAATCTCGCAGTCATATTTTTCTTGGCAAAGCTGATTTGTGGAAGTGTATACTATAATCTGAGTATACCGACACAGATCAATTTGCATGTATCCAACGTCTAATATCCAAGATCTCCTGCACTGTTTTACGAACCCATAAGTCGTACGAATGCATGTCAGAATTCACCCATTAATAGCGCGATTTGCTTGCTGAATACAGCTTCTGTAGATAAATTGGACCAATTGTTTGGCAGCTATCTGCTTTCTACTCATTAATTTACCATTCCCAATTTAATCCTCCCTTTTTTTTACAGTTTGCATCATGTGATGGGTCAAACAACCCGTAAAGTCATACAGACTACAATTTAAAAATAAATAAATAAATAATTCATAAAAGAAACACTGAACAAATTAGAGTGTCGATAAGGGTTGGAGAGGGAGTAATTGTGTATAAGGAGGAGTTAGACTTTATGGGAAATATTGAGAAAACAGAGACATCAGTTCAATTTAATCAAATTATGGATAAAAAAAACGGATTTAAATACCTTCTTTTTTAATGAATAGAATATACTTAACTTTAAAATTCTCAATTGAAGTGACAAAAAAATTGTGTTCTAATATCACCACTCATTTTTTAACTTATTGATATCTATTGTATTCTTGCAGTAGTCTTTATTTCAATTAAAAATAAAATGTATACCCACACACAGGCCATGCCTTTGTGGGATTTTTTTGTGTTAATGTAATAGTTTTCTTGTGTATTTGTAACTAATGTATACCTATTGTAATGCAAAAAAGAAATTTAAAAAATACAAATAATATAAAAGTTTTTTTTGACAGCTTTTTAATTTCTAAAATGTCCAAATGCATGTTTTACAACATGTATAATATTGTTTGTTAATTATATTTCCAACATGTTTGAGACCACTTATTTTACAATATTATAGAGCTTCTCCCAAACGTTAATACAAAAATGAATTAATATGTAAACCTTAGAAAAAACTGACTTTTCAAAGAAATATAAAATATTGCCAGTTAATTTTATTTTTAACATGCTTGATACTACTGTGTTATTACTCATTTTGTAATATAACAGAACTTCTCCCAAACGTTAATACAAAAATAAATGTATATGTGAACGTAGGGAATAACAGACTTTCAAACTTAACATAAAATATTGACGGATAATTATATTTCCAACATTTTGTAATATTATAGAACTTCTTGGGAAAAGTTAATAAAAAATAAATGCACATGTGAACTTTTAAAAAAAGGGACTTTCAATACAGTAACCTCACACTAACTTATGAATTTTCTTATATTATTACAATTGAAATATTTTGTTTGTTCATCTTTTGGTACGTTGAAGTATGCAACGGCATAAGCTCTCGTAGGTATTCCATAATAGAGACATAATGTGCGTCTAGAGATAACTTCATCCCTATTCTGCTGACATACTTTCTCACGGTAATATCCCAGAAGTACAGAGCACTATTGTCCATAGACTAGAATGAAATATAAAGGTACCATTTTACAACAATGTTTTAAGTATGTTCGAATTTTTGTAGGCAGGCTGGACTTCACAAAAGTTGACATATGGAAGACTTGATGAAATGTGGATGAAACAAATGCAGAAAAATTAATGTTACACTGTGTGTAAAGGTCTCTAGACAGCTGAATCCAACCCTTGACCGCAAAAGTTTGGACAAACTCAAAAAAATTTAATATTATTTTTACTTACAGTAACATTGATACCAACTAGAAAATGGGTATAATTTTTTTTTTCGAAATTTCAAAGCCAATTCGGAGACAAACTATGACGTTCAATTTGAGTATTTTTTTACATTTAATATGGGCTTCTTTTGGTACCATATTTTTGCTATTAGAAAAGCACAAATAAAAAAAAACTGAATTTAGTCCAGCCCGATACACATCACATACCAGCATCTAAACACACTAACAACAACAAAACATAAATAATTTCGTCTGTATTCTCTATGCAATTGGTACAGTATTAGGTTCATGTTTTTTGTATAAAATTTTTATATATTTTATCAACATGTGCACAACATGACATAACTATAAATAAAGCAATAATACATTATACTGGTAATTAGATTAAAGGTAGGTAGTAATATTTAAGTTATGTACCTATGTATTGATTTCGAATCAGGTAAATAAATGATTCGGATATATTTAATAACCCTTATTTTCAATTCATATATGAGTAAAATACTGATATTTTCAAGACAGAAACACGAAATATCAGCGGAGATATTGGATAAGCAATGAGCTAGAAATGACGTTTAATACGTTTTGAAGTCAGATTTGTCGCAGTATCTTAATCCACCTTATTTCCGACTGAGAGATCAGAATAGCGTAATGTTTTTTGCAAATATCATCAGTTAACTTGGGATATAATATATTTGACGGGTTTGTCTTGTATCATTTACGAGAACGTGGTTGCTCTTTCTCGGTTAGGAGAAATATCTTCTCTCTTACTCTCATCATCACTTTACCATCCAAGAGATCTTACCATCCATGCAAATAATAAATTATTTTAAATTTTAAATTTCAATTTTATTTATTCAAATATATGTTCATTCATTATCATCATTCCCCTTTCGCACCTAATGGTGCAAAGGGCAATGCATCAGTACACCAATTTCAGCGTATATTGTTTTTTTTTTGGAACATAAAGGTATGATGATCAGTCTTACGCTACAGGTACCAGACCAGGGATTTTGAAATATTCTAGAGTAAAAACACCCTTTTTAATAAATATTTTATCTCAATCATGTTGAGAATCGAACCTCAGACCTCTAGCATGGCAAACGCGCTGGCAATCACACCACGAGGCCGACAATATGTACATTACATAATATAAAATCTAAATTCATGCGTATGTATGCATATAAATAATTTTAAACTAGATATAGAAATAACACGGTTACCTTTATTATATCTTGAGAATAATATGCTAAAATAGCAAAAAAACCTTGTGTCGAAAAACTCTTAAGGTGAGGTGAAAAATATCGATGTTCAAAGTAATATTGTTTGACATAGAAATGACGATTGAAACAGGCATTACCATTGAAGTTGATCCTTTATATTGGAGTGTGGAACACTGATTATCTGGAATATACAAGCAAATGACCGGCATAATTTCAGGGTTTTCAAAAATACCGCACAACAATCGAAAGAAATGCGCAGTTAGATACTTTTTATTTCTGGTCTTTTAACTGTTGTTACCAAATACTACCTGCAGATACTCGGTGGGATAATGCCATGGGTAATATAGGCACTCCTTCATGTAGAGAAATCAAGGTAATTTCTTCTGAACCCTCTTCACCATAAAAGAGTACTTCAACTCACACGGTCCCTAAATCATCGATCCAGTCTCGAGTCTTCTTCGCACCAACGAGTTGTAAAGATTTTTCAGTGCCCGTGTACTACCGAAAACCGTGGCAGAACGCAGGACGAATCTTAACATATTTAATGAACTACTACACACTGTTTCGATCTGATCATGAAACGTCGAAGTCCGCATAAGATTCAGGTCATTCATTTTGTAAAACAAAAAAGTTTTTAGGGCCCCGGTGAAAGACATAATTGATTTTAAAATATTGAACAAAAATGTGTTTCGTCTTCCCATTCAGATACGTTTGTAATATTCGCCTGAAAGGTACGAAAATCACCTAAAGATGTATGGTATAATAATCTTCATACGCTGTAATTGGAATGCTTATGCAATGCCCTTTGCACCACTGCACTGGATGCGGATAGGGAAGTGATGATAAATACGAGGGTGTAAAAAAAACATTTTTCATATGTCGTTTCTACCCCGCTTCTTGTACAGATCGTATTTTTACGAAATGTAATTAAATATTCTATCGAATCAACGGAAGCGCTTTTCGAAAAGTAATACCACTTAAACTTGTTTCGCGTGAGTGAAAAAGGAGATAATTTCTCCTAGAACTGGAAAATTCGCGCGCTTATTTCACGACCATATTTTCATCGTAGATCACAATACGTACAAATTTCAATCACTAACGTAGATGACTTTATTTCCTGGAATACATTTTTGCAAAAAGAAAACATTTCCTTCCCAGTGGACTAATGAAAACCCGGACAATCCCGTTGATTTATAATGAGGTTGAAATGGAAAAAAAACAACAAATAAAGATGAAAGCTAAATATAATTGAATGAGGGAGTTCAATATTTATTTTTTAAAAATTTTATTGTGCTTTTTATCACCATCATCATTCCTTGGTATATTTTGTGCATATTATGCTATTTTTTTTTATGTATTCATTTCATAAAAAAAATATTGTGTTACTACATAGCTTTAGTAATTATTTTTGTGTACTTAATTGTTTTGTAGTGAATATTTTTCATGTAAAGATGATTATATTAAATTTATCACGCAAGGAGTTTTTTTGTGCAGATTGCGTGTATTCAAATGATATATTCACTTACATATAACATTGAGTTTATTACTTATTTTAAAACTTACTTGATTATATCAGATGTTCGAATAATATGATGAATATAGACAATATTGGATGAATTTGGTTGTTGCGACAAAATTATTTGAATATCCTCAAATGTCGAGTGTCGGTTGTGGCGTTGTATTTACCATCGAGTATCAGCGCTGAACGAAGAAAGTCTAACTTGCAGAGGGGCAATTACAATTGAAAGTTAACAGAAATATTTTTGACGGTCTTTAAAATAAAATCGATATTTAAGTACAAAAATGTGTATATTTGTATTTCATTTTTATTTTCTATTTTATTTTCTTTTATTCAGAAATCATACAGTACGGTTACATAGTTTTATATTTTACACGCTTAGACTTAACTCTAATGGACCAGTGAAGTTTCCATATTATATAATAATTATTATGTATGGTTATCAATGAAAGTACAAAAAAGAGAAGGAAAAAAAACATTAATGGAAGTGGTTTAAAAATTAAAATTAAAGTAAAAAAAGTTATTCAAAAGTTTGTAGTTAGTATTTACAAGTAGAAAAAATTTTAAAAACGAAGAAATTTTTTTGTAAAACTAATTAAAAGGTAAGAATTTAAATGAACAGTGAAAAACATGCTCAGATATAAAAAAATAAAAAAACATCTTCAAAAAGGAAAAACATAATATTCAAAGAAACGATGAGAAGAATCTTTAAGTAAAATAATATAAGACCATAAATTAAAGTAAATTAAAACATCTTTAAAATTAATTACACATATAAGTAAGAGCAACAATATGTAGATTTTATATACATATACAATATAAGTTATTAAAAGTAGTTTTAAAGTATAAAAACATAAATGCAGCAGAGAAAAAAGAAAGAATAACAGGCATAGCAAGTAATCTTTAAAATTTGAAAAAGCAGTAAAAGGATAAGATTTTAAACCAAAAGTCGAATGAAAATTTAAAGTTTCTTTGTCGGTAACCAGTCGGTAACGATAATTAAACAGGTTTAATTACTTATTTTTACTTTATGGATAAAATTTTAAATAAACGTTATCTTCCCATTACAATGGTTACTAATCCGTATTACACAATACGGGCCCAGGATTTAGATTCTATTTCAGAAACTGATCAGTATTCTTCACCCGCATGGACACGGATAATCCGATAAACTGTTTATACAGGATGAAAATATAAATATATACATTGTCTTCATACATTGTCTAGCTAGTTTATCAAATTTTTATTACATTGACATCAATAAAACAAGCAAATTGGAGAAAAGTAACAAAAAATATATCATACCCATATCTACCCAGGATCGGCTTACTGTCTGTTTTCCCAGATGTCATATTTCTCGGGGATTGTAAAAACTTCGAACCACCGTTGTAACAAAAATTTATTGTATTACGATGTCGTGGATCCACAAGTTTGTCAGTATTCGATTTGAAGTCGTAAAAAGCCACGCAATAGGGGGTCCGAATTTAAACATTACAGAAAAGTATAATTACGTTACAACTCGTTGGTTACATTTTCAGAGTTTGAAATCTACTTTGAAAAGTTCTTGGTAGTTGATTGAAATAAGTTTTTAGGCATACTTTTAATGCAGCTTCCAGGCGAATGAAGAATACAGTTCTGCGTGAGAAATAGAACCGGAATCCTAGACGAGTGTTTTCGACTTGATGGCTGGTCTCAGGATAATGATAGTGGAGGTGGGTTGCGCACGGATCGACGAGTGGATCAAGCCAAATAGGTAAAATGTGTGTACTGTTTATGAAATTTGTTCTATTGGTCTATATAAGATGTTTTTCATGATTATTTTAGTTTTTTTATTGTTTATTATGTTAATGATAATTAGGTTAATCAGATTAATTACGTTTTTTTTATTGTTATTATTATGTTAACTTTGTTAAATAGCTAATCTGAGGCATGTTTCACATTTTGTAAAATGTTTCCCTCGGCACAGAACACCCCAGTGAGGGAATATTATTCTGTATAAAAAAAGAATACACACAATGTAAAAGTATAAATAAATAAATAAAAGTCCTAAATAAAGAAATCAAGTGGAGATATGTCTGCCTTGTAGTGAAGTGGTTGACTACCATTCTTGAGATCCTGGGTTTGATTCCTGGCAGGGTGAAAGTAAAATAATGAAATATTTTATTGTTTCTGGAATGGCACTTGCATCGTTAGACTAATCATCTTACCTTCACTTAACATATAATCAAACAACGCTGCATTTTGTTTACCCTATGCAGCACTGGGCGTGGAAAGGGGGATGATTTTGATTCAATAGATTATTTCGAGATAAAGTTACTACGGGCCTATGAATCGGTACATGATGTGTCAAAGATTGACTATTTTATTTCATTGTTATATCGTCGTTGTGCTGGCAATATCTGTTAAGTAACATTTGTATATCTCAAAAGGCTGTGCTATAAAATTTCTTTACTCACGGAGATGTAACTTCCTCTTAGCTCAAGCAAAAGACAGAATATTCTGAATTTCATGCATTTGAAATAAAAAACATAGAGACGTACTGTGAAAAAATTCCTATTCCATAATCCATAAAAATTATTATATAATTTAGGCCTATTATGGCAAAATAAATTAAAAATCATAAAATTAGTGTGCACTCCCGTTTATTGCTAATTACCGACTGATTGAACGAGTTTCATCTTTCGATTTAGTCTCTTTCACACAAATACCGGCCACAGAACAGCGTCTCTGTCTTCCTTGTTATAAGTTCAATTCTCGTGTTCTTTCTTGTACAGTAAAACAATTTTTTTATGGGATTGGCATCACTTTCATTTTTATTTTTCTTCGCATAGTAAGGATAAATACTTTTTTGTATTAAAATCCAGCATGAAAAAATGTCCATTTAACTATTACAAACAGTAAAAATTTGTCTTTTAAATTAATAAGAGAGGTATTTTAAATCTTGTACCCAATGTAGATTCGTGTTACATCACAGCCACACAAGAGTCAAAACTGCTAAGGAGATTAATAAAACTATTTGCCTTTTGAAAACTGATATTTTTTTCTTGATAGCAAAAAGGAAAAATACATAATTTTGTTTTGAAAAAAAATCAAAATAAAAAACTGTTTAATCTCAGTGAGAAACTAAAAATACTTTACAGATATTGCCGGCGCAACAACAATGTTTCGTCGTTCCTTTTTCATATTATTTAGAGCGTTAAAATGGCCAATATCACTGACACCACAACGCAAGTATTGAGTAAATAATATATGATTGATTTGTTTATATTTTTAAAGAATACAAATAAGAAAACTAAAATGATACGTGACGGGAATTTTCAACATTTTTGTGATAAAAAAAAGATTAGTCGTATAAAAATTGATAATGTCATACAATTCACATTTATTTATTTGTATATTAGAAAAATCACGTAAGTAAAATAACAGACAAATATTCTACTTAAACACTAAGAATGAATCAAACAAGCAGAGAAATGCGGTATAGCGGAATACTTGAAAGGATCTATTGGTTCCTATATAGCAGTGCGAGCGGTGAGTTTTTAAATTGGTAAGTTATGAAAATTCTGATAAAATGTCCATAGCGGTAGTAAAAAACAAGTCTATTTTTTATTTAATAAATAATTCCGAACAAATGGCTCCAGCGGCTAATAGTTTCAGTAAAAATATTTTCTAATGAAGCACAAACATTTGATTTAAAAAAACATAATTGCAAAAAAAAAATTGGAACCCCCATGGACACGAACCCCGCCTACGTCATTAGAAAGCGACGACCCATCCACGCAGCTATTTCGCGTTTTGGGCTAAGCGTCGAAAAAATAATTAATAAACTAAATAATTCATTAGCGCACCGGTGCATCTTCGGCTAAGGCAGACTATTATAACTTGTCTTGAAATAAAACACTATTTCTTAATAAATTATAATAATTAAATAATTTAAAAGTATTCCTTACCGAGTACGATAGTTCACCAAACAAAACATAAATTACGTTTTAAGAATCATTGTTTCATCGACTTTTATATCACATTATTATTCACAAAACGACATAAGTTATACATATTATAATTCTTCATATATATTTATTCTTAACACTATACACTAGTAACGTTTTTATCATAACTCTAACTAAATTTTAAAAGTTTAAATGGATACTGAAGAATAACCTACAATTTTCAACTGTCATCGTATGCACAAAAACGAATTACAATTAAAAAACAATTAGCGAATTTTTGTTTTTTAAAACCCACTAAAGGATTTATACTATATTATGGATTAAAATATCAATTCATTTCGATTAAAATATCAAAATATTTATTTATTTTAAAGCAAATTTACTTTCAAATCACCGAAACATAAGTATGCTAAATTACCTACTTTTTGTTGTAACGACATACAAAATATATTCGTTATCCCTTCCTTACACATAACGAGTATAACGTATATTGTCACCTCCCTTGGACTGTCGTAAGTCAAATTGATGTATTTTAAAGAATACTAGCCCTTATGAAAAAGTATTGAAAGACTAAATTGCATTAATGAAAGCTGCAAGATTTTAGTGTAATCGCAAGTGTAATTTTTCGAACGAGATTCTAAAGTTTTAGGTTAAAGACGTATTTGAATTAGTGATTTTAAAGGGAGCAGAGTAATTTCGTGTAATCCAGTAGTAATAATTTTGGCCAATAGAGGCGCAACTGGTCGCCGTATGGAATAAAGGAATATGATATAAATTTTTTTTTTTTTTTTTTAAAAGAAATATTTGCGTTCTTATGATTTACCCAAATATTTAATTTTGAGGGCCATTTTCAACGAGTTGTAAATAACTCACTATTAGAAAATGGGAATCAAGTTGGGGTAAAGTGGGATTCGAACCACAGACCTTTGGTCCGTGAGTCCGAGACACTAGCCACAGGACCACAACCCGATTCAAAAATTAATAACCAAAGAAAAGTAATTTGTTTTTTTGGTGATGTGTTTTTCCTAATAATACTACAGTATTATAAAACATTACTTACGATGTCAAAAAAATATGGTAAGCTGCATGTAATCGATTATAAGGAGCATTCGCCCCTGCTATATAGGCAATGCCTGTTCTAAGGAACCAATATGATGCGGCAGAAAAAAATAATAATAAGGAACGTATTTGCGTATTTGTATGTTTATAATATAATACATTAGTAGTCGTGGTGTAGTGGTCAAGAAGCTTGACTCACACACGGAAGGTTTCGGGCTCGATTCCCAGTGAGAACACAAAAATTAAATGTGATTTTTCTCAAGCCTGGGTGTTCTGTGATGTAATTCACCACTGTAATTGGGCCTCCTGGCCTGTTGTGGTGCAAAAAATAAATTAAATAGATAATATAATAAGTATGTCCATAATGTATAAGTATCGCAGTAAAGTAAGTAAACGTGAATGTTTCTCTGTCAGCTGAAATAATGCACCATTATTTTTTTTAATGAGAAAGTTCAATGGCTATTGAATTGTTTTATTTGTTTAAATTCTATTACAGTAAGCTGAAAACATTTATGTTCAATTTTCATATATCGTATTATCAGCGCTACGATTTTTTGAAATGTTGTATTTCTGAAATAACTCCGCGTGTGACGTCAGATGTTCTTGTATGGTTATTCTCGATCAGTTCTTTCCATTAGTCCATTCAAGGCCAGCAAACCGGAAGTCTTCCAAAACCCTCATATGATAGGTTGTTTCATGTGAACCAGTGGCGTCATTCAAAGTAGTTCATTTGTATTAAAATATTTTTTATTATTTTTTCAGTACATTTTCAGGAAATTTTGCCGTAGAATTTAATGCTTTGATTTTTACCGCTCGCAAGAAAACATTTATTGTACCCAATTTCCCGTAGGGCTAAAGTTCCTCATTGTAGGGACATGTATTTTTAATCGTAAATGGTAAGTAGTGCACTTACAATGCACAAAGTGTTGCCGATGAATTCCAAAACTTTTACATTTTCTTTACAAAAATCATCGACCTATATTGTGATTTTAAAAACAATGATTTATTGATATTTTATATTATTTCATTTTCATAAAGAAATTTTCTGTCATTTTTTACTTTTTTCAGACACGTTTTAAAAAACTGTCAATAGCAAGTACAGTTTGCAGGTTTTAATATCTTATTATACTGTGTTTTAACCAAAATGTGAAAAAGTAAGTATCAGTGAAAACTAATTAAATTTTAATAACAGCAATTTAAATAAATCTACTTTTGTAATCTAAAGCAGAATTTTGAACAAAAATCTACTAAAAACAAGCGAGAGTAAAATGAAATTTTCTTTCTATTGTTAACTTTGAACAAAAGAAATCGCTATTGTCCGTTGATGTTGATTAAAACAGGGAGCCACGAATATGAGCCACGTCTTTAAAATAATATAAAAAATACTTTCTTTTTTCAGCACTTTAAAACTGTTTTAAATTTAATACAAGATTATGATATTTTATTGAGTTTTTGAAAAATATGTAGCATTCGAGTTTTTTTTACAGAAATTTTGTTTTACAGCTTTTACACGTCTACAATTAATTTGTAGAAAAAATATTTTCAAGCACTTTGCTGTCAAATGTAATTCGATCTATTTTGTATAATTATGCAATTGAAAAATAATATGCATGTGTGTTGTATCGGCGAATATCTACGAATTATAGATTTAATTAAAAAAAAAATCTTTATTGAATTATCTAATAATGGTGCAGCCATAACAGAGTCAGTTGCAGCACCGTGAAATGTGCGGACATGATGCGCAAGTGAGGAAAGGTACCCACCCTCGTCGGTTTGTAACTGTGGTGGTGAAAAGCAAACCATTAAGAATATCGTCGAGAATTGCCCAGCAAGATGCTACCCTAGGGATCCAATATACTTCCTGAAACGATCCAATATCTGACGTCTGGATCTGGACCTGTAACTTTTTTTTTTCTTATTTTTATGTTTTTGTCTCCTTAAAACTGTTAACTACTATATGTTAAATAAATAATAATACCCAATAAAATATTAAAAAAAAATAATACCTCATTCGTGGTAAGCAAATACACTAAATACTTAACCATGATTTTAGTTATTCTCATTATATTTGTTGCATTATTATTGTAACATTTGCATGTAATTATAATATCTGGATATAGTAAAACGTAAGAATATAGTAAAATCAGAAGCTCAAACAAAAAAAACGGACAAACGCATACCACGAAACGGACGGTACAAGCATGGTATTTTTTTAACACCATAACAATGGACATCTTTCAACTATTTTGCACTCTGAAAACTTCTCGACGACGCCATTTAATTTAACGTAAACTTTAGTACAATCGAATAAAGTTTAGTCCATGACCGCCATTTATTAAAAAGAAAGATTGGATATTCTCTATTTGTTTCAACTCTACTTTAATATGTTCACTAGCTGCATGTGATGTCATAAACCTTAAAATATTTTTTAAAAATTACAATGATCTCCCACGATGGAATTTTTCTAATAAACTTGAATAATGCAGATGAAAGTTAAATATAATATTACATAATTGAAAAACATTTTTGAAATTATTTTGTACAGTGTATATGTATATGTACAATGTACAAGTTTTATCATTTATTTATGTGTTACTTTGAACATGCGTTATTATCAATCAAGTCATTAAGTATCTAGGCGAAAAATATGTGGAATTATACGCTATTTTATTTATTATTTATTTTATGTTTATTTATAAATCAATGAAAAAAAAAAATTTACTATTTGCGAGTGTTCGTAATTTAAAATGTTAAAAATTGTATCAGATTTTTTTATGGAATTTTCGCTTTCGGTTATTTCTTTACACTCGAGACATTTTCTTCAAATTTAAAGAGTCACTTTGGTGAAGAGTTTTCCCGTAAATTATAATGTTTCGCCGCTGGCGTCACATTTGTCTCCGAACTTTATCTGTTCATGTGTTCATAGAGAATCACACACTCCATAAAGCTTACTTATATATGTGAAAAATAACGCGTATATATAACACATGAAAGAAGTTGATTATGAAAATCTTTTATAAAAATGAATCTGTAAGAATGAAAATAAGATAAGAACTTTTTGTATTTTAAAAAAATAAATTTACTTTGAAAAGTACCGCTGACATAATAATTGTCAATTTAGTTAGTTAAATTCTTATTTTAGAATTTAATAATTCAATAAAAATACAATCTATCTCTTTGATGCTTTAATTGAACTTTTATAAAATAATGTAAAGAGTCCAACAGCAAACCACTATAAAGCATTTTAAATGGATTTTTTAAAACATTTTCTGTAATTATCATTTTTAAATTCATGAAAAACACTTTGAAAATTAGGGTGAGTTTCTATGTTTTATTATCTTTTATTTTTAAAAAGTTTAATAAGTTCTTTTATTACATCGAAAATAAAATAAATTCAACAATGCTTAATGATAATGTCAAATCTTAATTGAAATTTTTTTTAGTTTTTTAATTGCTTTCGCTGACAAAATTTCAAGCATGAATTTTCATTTGATTTTTATTTTATTATATTGCCACGTATTGGAAAATCCTTACTTTATCATTGTATTATGAGACTCAATTTTTTGGTAATGATATTTTATTTATAAATCAATCAACCAAATCCTTTTCAACCCTCGCTATCTTACCTCTGTACTTATCCAATATACCACCTTAATTCACCCTCAGAATCGTGCTCGCATTCCTATGAAGTGACAATGAAATTTATTTTTTCATTAATACTATTAAAAAGGCGATGGTGAAAGTACAAAAGATACTCGTATATGACGTTTCGAAATGCCAAAAAGTACTAATGTATCAAAATTTACTAACCAAGATAAAATATATGCTTGAATCAGACAAACCCGAGGAGTAGCTGTTTAAATTGAAAAATTTGAAGCAAAACCTAGTCCAAAATTTAACAATTTTAGATCCTCCGTTTCCTAGTCCCGGCTTATTCCAGACAACTTTTATCATTTTCATGTCCTGTGTCCCAATGTGTCCTTAATCTGTGGGAGCAAAAAACATGTTTTGTGTACGAAACAAAGCTGCTGGACGTTTTAATGTTAACTGTCATCCCCTGACAACGGTTGTTTCGATCGTTGTTAGGAAGAAAAGGTAATATTCGAGGGTTGTAGTATCTCGCTTCAAATATTTCAAGATTCCACCCAGCTAAAAGGGTTTGACCCTTGCTCCAGTGGATTAAGATAAGTATCAAGGAGTTAAAACCCCTTTAAAGAAAATCGCCTGTTCTTTATCTGCTAGGCATACTCCATGAAGAGACATTTAGGTAAAATATCCGTTTTGGGGAATTACGAAAAGGAGGCGCAATGGGTCCCTAAGAATTTATAGTTTTGACTCATTGCTTTAATGGCCCCGAAATCACATACGCAATGACCACTACCAATTTTCCAAATTAGCGTTAATTTATTTATTATTACCTATATATGCAAATTTAGGAAATAAGTTTTTGATCAGACCATAATGTTTCAAAAATTGCGTAGTTAGATTAAATATGAGGGTATTGGAATAATTAGAAATCCCCATTGAAGAAGTTACAGAAATATTTGCGAAACACTCTGAAAAAAGAATTGTGAGATTACTAATTATACTTCACTAACTCAATAGAGAATGCCAAGTTTGCGGTGTCAAGTAGTGTAATTAAAATCTGCATTTGCAAGATTTAGAGACGGTTTTTAATTACGTTATTATTTAGGTAGGTAGGTTTTACGTAAAGTTTATTTTGCCATCAATAACTAATTTTCTGTTTTTGGTGGAGATTTCTAAATTTGCTTTTAATACCCTCATATATTTAAATGTTTTGAACCTGAGCCGCGTTATAAGGAAAAGTTAAGGACGTCATACTTTTACCATGACGGTATAGTTGAAAAGTAATTCTACCGAGCGATAACGAAAATGCGCTACCGACCCCCCATCTTCAAGTTTTAGCTAGGTACATTAATATGTAATAAAGGGAAGCGTACGCCACGGTACACATATCTACGCACTTAAGTGACAGACCTTCATTATGACGTCATAATTGAAGATTAATTCTCCCGGGAGTTTACGAAGATACACTGCCGACCCCCTCTCCACCCTCTTTTAAGTTTTTAGGTAAGTACATCTGTACGTACTCACGGGTCTAATACCTCACGGTACACAGATCTACTCATTAAGAGTGACAAAAATTTCGTTCCGCCGAGCAGTTTTTGCTTTAATTACATTTTTTTTATTATTCTGAGGTGGCCAGTTTTTTTCTTGAATGTCTATTTGAAATATGAAAGAAAAATTAGTCAATTTTGAAGTAGTATTGAATTCTGATATAGCTGTCAGTTTTTAGAGCAGCGATAATGTAGCCAAATTCTACACCATTCATATATAAGAGCATCTAGCCGTAAAAATATTGCCTTTTAACTAATGAGTTGATATAATGCTATTTTAATGAGTTAAAGTATTTTATTTTATTTTTAGTGTCCCATCCTTCGTGAGTGTGGTTTTGTAAATAATTATTTCTGAAAAACAAAGGGTAAAAATGGGTAAATTTGTGGATTAAAGTATCACTCGTGTTTTATTTATATAACAAATTACAATGAACTTCCATCAAGACACTTACAGACTTAAATGTTTTGAATATGTTTACATTTTTTTTTCTATTTTCAATTACAGGCTACCGACGAAGATCTTTCGAATTTTCATCCACATATGTATATATTTATTTATATATATTTTTTAAAGCCAATCAACAGGCTTATGAAAACCCTAAATGATTGGCATTATTGACTTTATATTATATTATTATTAACACTTAATCTAAACAATCTTAGTCTATTAAAATTTACAAAGGTATAATTATGGCATAATCTAGGCAAACATGGCAAGTGTGTCATCGCGAATCAGGAGTGATAACACCGCTTGCTTTTTGAATGCTTGCCTTTGCTGTAAGAACATATCGACAGTACCGTTTAATGAGATTTTATTCACTGTTCTGACAATCCTTGGCAGAGGGGAAAAGAATCCGATGCTGGTTTTATAATTTCCCACAGCAAAGACAGCATCAGTACGCAAATTACGGTGAGGTACATTAAGAGTTATCTGAGCGAGAATATCATTGGAATCTGTACAGTTAGATATTAATTAATATGACATACACATTTTCGTACGCAAATATCGATTTTACTTCATACCGTCTCGATATGTACCGATGAAGATAGAGTTTATAATCCCGGCCGGAGTTTAAAATCCCGTCTATTTTTACTAAAGATACTACTACTACTAGATAGATAAGATACTACTAGTTTTAAACATATAACAAAGCGTTATTATTTAATTTGATTACTGCCACAATGATGTTTAATGTTTAATTGGTTAAAAATAAATTTAAATTTATTTCAACAGAAAGAGAAAACATTTTTGAGAAGGGGATATGGAAGTCTAGGCATTTACAGGGCTTTTGACCTGTCATTGGCTGGTTTAAGTAGCCACTTTTCACACTGTGTAACATTCACTATTCTGCCCATGTTTGAACATTTCCTCAACTCTTCCATCTGTTGACTTTTGTGAAGTAAAAGAGCTGAAACCTTAATCACGTGGGTGAGATTCATCCGGCTGAACCAAATCACCTACTAGGCATTGCTTGAAAACAATTTTCCAAAATGTATACTTCTTCTTTTACCAGGTAGTTAATTTAACAATATTTGATTATGTCCATATGCTTGCAGACTGGCTGGATTTCCTCCCTTTTAAAAATGTTTTCCCTCTCTGTTGAAATAAATTTCAATATGAATAACTCCCTAGGGAGGAAATCCAGCCAGTCTGCAAGCATTTGGACATACTATAACATTGTTGAAAAAATAAATTATTTAGTAAAAATATTTGTTTTCACAGAAAAGTTCTAAATTACGCTGACGGTATTATTATGATATTATTACGATACATTTTCCCAGTCAATGTAACAGAAGTTCAAGCCCTTCTACATCATAAGGCCGTAGTTCATGCACTTTTTTCCTTCCTCCTCTTCCCTACCCCTTCTTTCTACCCTCCCAAAGGTTTAGGGTTCACTGAAGCCTAATGATTCTCCAAGGGCCTCATTTTTCATGTAATATGGAGACTGGACGTATTTTCGCTCGTTTATGACACTCTGATATAATGATTAATCGAGCGGTTTCTGCGGGTGACTGTATTTGCAGACCCATCTAGCCATAATAAGCAGTAGGCTCTAGGCCTTAACTACGGGTCATGAATATTTTATAGGCCGATTTAAAGCCGTTGGCAATATTTTCCAATCAAAATTTAATGCCTGCTTATATATTATCGATAAGGTTTATTTTAATGAAGCTATAATTTAAATTTGTTACGACAGAGAGGGAAAACATTTTTGAGAAGAGAATATTTTTTTATTATTTTATTTTATTTGGGATTTTTACAGCTATTACATAAAAAATAAGTAGAAATATATTAACAATACTAAAGCCAATTAAAAAAATCCACTGTAAATCTAATGACACATAATATATAAGAAAAGAGTTTACGTAATTGTATGTGTGTGACGTTTGTATTCCTTTGTATGTGAATGTCTGTTATTTAGGATTGTTGGTTTATGGATTGTTTCGTGTATGTTTAAATATAAACCAATAAAAGTAAGATGTTAAATGTCAAAACAACAAAAACAGTGTCCTGAACAGCTAATTTTCCCTTGTGGTAATAATAATTTGACTAGCTACTAGAGTTAAAATACTTAATTGTGTACTCACACCTATTAAATCCACTGTAAATCTAATGACACATAATATATAAGAAAAGAGTTTACGTAGTTGTATGTGTGTGACGTTTGTATTTATGTGTGTGTAAATGTGTGTATGTGTGAATGAATAAAGGAGAGGGTACATATAGAAGTCTAGGCATTCACAGGGCTTATGACCTGTCATTGGCTAATTTAAATGGCCACTTAACTCAATGTGTAACATTAAACATTCTGCCTATGTTTGAACATCCACATTTCTCAACTCTTTCATCATCGATTAAGTACCTAATAAAAGAAGAAGTATAAAAAATGTAAAATTGTTTTTAGGCGTTGCCTAGTAGGTGAAATGGTTCAGTCGGATGAATCTCACCCGCATGATAAATGTTTCAGCTCTTTCACTTTACAAAAGTCAACAGATGGAAGAGTTGAGGAAATGCGGATGTTCCAATATAACTTAAATGGTGAATGTGACTTAGTGCGTAAAGTGGACACTTAAACCAGTCAATGACTGGTCATAAGCCCTGTAAATGCCTTGACTTCCATATTCTCTTCTTAAAACTGTTTTCCCATTTTTTTCAACAAATTTAAATATAAATAACTCCCTTGGAAAGAAATCCAGCCAGTCTGCAAGCATTTGGACATACTCAAAACATTGTTGAAGCTATAATTTATTTCATTGATATAAATATACATTGTATGGTTATAATGTATTCCTCACTGGGAAATCCCGTTCCGAGGAATACATTTTACGAGTTTTTTGACAAAGTAGGTACATTAAAAAAAATAAAAAATTCGTGTATACCTATGTAGGTACAATATAAATCAGTATAAAATGTATTTTCTCAATTTACATGCTTTTAGATTAAGAACTATTGAACGCAATAAAGTTCAGTAAACCAAATACAGGTAACCCCTGTTAATCACAGCCCCGGCGAGTGTGGATTTGTTCTAACGCAATATTTTTCGCAATATAGTTACGTAAGAAAAGAAACTAAAAATAATCGAAATGATAGAAAATGGTAGTAAAATTGCAGTTAAAGGTAGGGATTTTAAATTTCCTGAGTCTACAGTACGATCAATTGAAAAAAAAGCGAGGAACAATTGTTTTTTAAGCAAGCAATTGCTGGTTTGATCAGTTTAAGTAACGATCAAACTTGCATTGCCTTAAAATGGTTGGCGAATCGGCTAGTGCAGATATGGAATCAGCTGAAAAATATCCAATATAGTTCCGTGAAAAGTACCCCCCTCGTTGATCGCGAAATTTCGCTTATCGCGGCCATGTCTAAAACGTATCCCCCGCTATCAACTACATGTATGTATACCATATACATTTAACAGGCTCCTTGACAAATAATATTTTTTTTTATTTTTAAAATCTCGTTAATACTATTAAATTCAGTATATTCAATAAACATATTTATAAAACTTAAAAGTTTTATGTCAAAAACATAAATAGTTCTTAATTTGATAAATATGTTATAAAATTAACTGATTCAATTTCACTACATATGCTTAACAAGTTCTTTGACAATGAAAAGCTTTTTTAAACTTAATAAATATACCATACACTTCATTAAATACAAAACTGATACATTTTTTATATTTTTCTACAAAAAACGGATTTTTTAAATATTTTAATTTGATAAATATACTAAAAAAATAATGAAATAAAACATATGCAGATACGTTTCTGTATATTATTTACATGTTCATTGATAAAAAACACTTTTTTTAAATTTCATAAGTATCCTATAAATAAAAATTATTTGGTGCTATTATGATGCTGTTTTATTTTGTTTTGAAGTTAAAAATGCAGAAATTATCGCAATAAGATATTTATACGTTAATAACACCGACTTCCACTTTCGTTACATAAATGCTTTTTAAAGTTGAAATGAAAATCTGAAGTCCATTTTGTTTAAATGCAAAAAACATCAGTAGTCCTAAATATACTATTTTGCAGGCTATTCTGAATTTTTGTCACGCAGCGACGCTGAATGCTGTTTGACCTCAACAAAAAATTAAATTACGGCGCCTGTCCATTATTTCAAATGTTATATTTTTACCCTGTAAATGCATTGTGATGGAAATTTCCATCATACCAAATATTTATGTTTAATTATTTAAAACCATGAATAGCAAAGTTTTTTTTTAAAGTCTGGTAATAATTTAGAGAGTTCATCTATGAATTTAAGAGAGAAGAAAAATAAATCCTCTCTATGCCCATGATTTATGTCAGTTGAAATTTTGATCCTGCGTGCTCGTAATTTCTGGAGTTTTGTAAAGTTTTATATTCAAATTTCTCAGTTATTTATCTTTACAAAGACGACAAAAATTAAAATATGGAGCAAAGACGAAATTATTCACACTCAATATTAAAAATGACAAATTCAGTCAAGTAATTTTCAATTAAAGTATGATGTAAATTATCATCAGATATACTTTTTGTTTTTCAAATTGTATATTTTTTATGACATTGGATTTTAAAAAATAATTTTGTACCGTATTTAAAAAAAAATGCAATACAAATAGGAATCAAGCGTTTTTATAAATGACACATTTTTGATTCGATATATCATTGGAATTCACCAGTTAAGTTGTACATACTTTCTTCATAATGTATTTCATTAATTCATTTTAACGCCCATACGAGAAATATGCCTTTCTGGTCATTTTATTAATAACATTTGCTTACTTTAATGTTTCCATTTATGTATTTAAACGTAGCAGCTTTTACTACAGTTTTTTTTACAGAAATAAACAACCTAGATAAAATAGTAACGTTACTATATTGGGAAAGAAAGTAGTGTAGAAAATGGAAATAAACAAAAAAAATTAAGATAGCTTACGCCTACGATATTTGATTTTATTTTATTTTTCTCCTAAAAAAAACACTCTGTGGAATTTATACAATGGTTTCAATAAATATATATATTTATAAAATGTGTCTCAATTACATTAGGAGGATAAATTTTATTATAACATAACAATATTTATGTTAAGTGCTTGTGTACTTGTATGAGTGTATCAGTGTTAATATTGTTCATGTTAGTGAGGGTGACTAAATATAAATATTATGTGAGAGGGTGTGTTATATGTGTATGGGTGTGTGAGTATTGTATGTATGTGGGATAAAAAAAAGATTAGATTACCAATACGGAGAAAAACAGAATCTAAAAAATCATTGCACAATGGATTGAAGCTGTACAATGAGATACCTGGAGAAACAAAGAAGATAGATAAGATCGAATAATTTAAAATTAATTTGAAAAAATATGTTATAGATAAATTTTGATAAAAAAAAAATGTAATGTTATTAAAAGTTTATATTAGTTCTAAAGATGTTATAAACTAACTTAATAAAGCACAAATCAATAAATAAATAAATGTGTATTGATTATGAGTGGACTTATTGAACAATGATTATAAAAAAATCTTTTTTTTTTCAAACCAAAATGAGAAAACCTATCAACCGCCTTATTGATCTGTGTAAAATTGTTAAAAACGCTCCGGTCTAAAATCCAAATTTCAAAAAATGTAAAAAAATTAGAAAAAGAGTTAAAAAACAAAAAATAGTAATAAGAAACAATACATATATGTAAGTACTTATATATACACATACAAATATGATTACATCTATGTATGTATAATATGTAAACATTTAGGATGATATATGAATAAATCGTCGGGATTGTAGAATAACGACGGATGTGCGTAAACGCGATTATGACTTTCTTTTATATTTGATCTTGAAAAGGTTATATTCAGGCTTGAGAAAAATGATGTATTACTAACCCAGGTATCAAATGACATATTTTTGTACTCATCAAGTTGTGACATAAAGTGTAAAAAACTTATTACTTAAAACAGACCTACAAAACGCATTGATAAATATATATATATATTTATACTCGTGCACTAGATGAGGTACTAAGCACCCGTCTTGTGTTCCGTTCAACTGAGGCTTCGGAACTTATATTTTAATTTGTAGTGTTTTACGCGCAGAGCAGTGGCGGTTACGCATCTTTGAATCTACAATAAACCGGCATAGAGAGTATTACCCGTATGCAGAGACAAAACTTAAGGTGAGGAAAGTACATTCTAATCTTAAATGCGGAGAACAACCCGAAGGTGAAAACAATAGAATGTACTTTCCTCACCTTAAGTTTTCTCTCTGCATACGGGTATATGTCTCAGAGTAATAATGCGCCAAGCTATAGAAGAGCCCAAATGTAGGAAAACCATTCTTTGACTATTGTTGATTAAGTTAACTACAGTTCGCAGTAAAACAATAGGCCGTACTCAGGTCGAGAATTGCCAAATTGATATTAATTTGCATTGTAAATACTTTTATTTATGTACCTGTGTATTTATTATTGCAGGGTTATTCCAAATAATTTTCTATAATTCGCCTATATTTATTTTATAAAACTGAAAATACATGTGTGTGTTTATTTGTTTATTTGTTTATTCATTTTATTCACAAAATACTTATGTTGCATTTTTTGAGACATAAATCCCAAGTCCATGGAATCAAAGTCCTGTGTTGAGTTTGTTTGTTTGTCCACATCTCCGAAACGGCGAGTCGTAGCGGCCTGAAATTTGAACACGTCATTTAAGATGCGATTTCAAGGTTAATATTGTTTCGAGTAAAATTTGAATCGACCTCTACTCGATAAAGACTCAAACTTTATATGGATGCCTTGTGCGGCCCTGACAAATTGCCCGTAATTAACTGTCATTATCATCAGAAAACACACTTTAATTCACAAATTTATCCCCTAAATTGAGAAAAATCCGTATCTGAAGTAAATATGTTGATTTAAAAAAAGTTTTTAAGCAACATAATACACGTGTCAGGACAATAAATGCCACAAATTAACTTTTGACGCTCCTACTGCTGCATCCAAACATACTGCAATTCACCATAGTCGATTTTTACTTATTATAACGTAAATATCCAAGTTATTTACAAACAAAGCCAAGCACAGCAACAAAAGTATCCGATATAACAGTTGTGCGTATGTTGTCAAACAAAATAAATGGTCTCCAATTTGTTCCTAACCAACATCGATTGCGTTCTATGAAACATGGTGATAGGGCTTCTCTTTTGGTTACCGCATTATTACTCTGAGGTGTAAGTATTATTTACTCCTACGCATTTAGCACGGCAATGCTGATGAGGTATGACGCGACAGCGCTCAATTTTAGAACATATTTTGAACCTTTCATTTAATTATACCTCAGTTACAAAACAATAACTTTTTTTAGTTCGATTTATGAAAACGGATCTTTATTGCAGCAGAGAAAAAAACTTAGTGAAAATATAAAAACTGAATAAATTCCTACCGAGTGCGAGGTAGTCTTAATAGTATAAACGGCAAACAAAAGTGATATTTTCTAATTAATTTATAATTTCAATATTGTTTTCAAAAGGCGTTTTCTTGTCAGCTGAAATTCATTGTTTAAACTCTCAAAATGTTCTTCTGTTAACCAAAATGGGGTCAGATGTATTATTATATTTCGGAAAATTCTCATTAAATCTGATGGCTGTCCGATTTGACGGTTCCCGGAATATCACTCCATCCGACGAATAATCCAAACGTCAATTAATTATTTAGGAACTGTTCCTAATTCTAACTCCTGTAAATCCTTTAGGATTGCCATCTTCTAGCGATGATTTATTTGATGATTTATGATGTTAATTTAAACTCAAATTCAAAATTTGACAACAACCTTTAATGTGAGTACCTCAACAAAATGTATGTTAATTATTGTCTATTTTTATTTTTATGCGTTTCTACATCTGATGATGCAAGAGGTACGGCAATAGTGAACCAAATGTACCAATGTACAACAAAAAAAATATTTTTCGTTTTTTAAAATGAAATCATCAACATCATTCCCCTTTCTGCACCCAGTTGTGCATAGGGTACGGCATTGGTAAATAAAAATTGGCGTATTTCTATCATCTGTTGAATGTAGGTAAGATTATCAGTCATACGCTTTAGCCGACAGTCAAGTAACAATGAAATATTGCAGCTTAACCCTTTGATCCCGGAACATAGCTAAAGCGGAGTTTAAAAAAAATATATTTTTGAACTATGTTATTTATAGCTTGAAAACGATTTTTTTAGAACTTTATGTAAAAAAAATAGTGGGATATCAAAATGTTTTTTTAAATGTTTTTTAATTTGAAATTTTTAAAATAATCGCATCACCCGTGTAATATCAAAAATACAAAATTATTTAAAATCAAAGAATTCACTTGCAATCACAATGATAATAATTTGGGTTAGAAAATGTGTGGTAACTTTACATAAACAAACGGATGACCTCTACGCGAAATTGATAAAAATTGAGGAATAATTTTATGTAACTAATTTCTTTAACATGGCCAAAACTACTAAAAAATGTCTTATTATGTACCGACAATATAGTTACATCAAATGCATTCTCGTATAAGAGATTGCATGCAGAATAACCTTCAAAATCAATGTCTTACGTCCACCTTGTTAGAAATCGAACCCAGGACCTGAAAAAAAATATAGGCAAATATCCCAACCGCTTTATTACTAAACGGACTTATCCTCGATTTGATTTTTCAGGATTTTTACCTAAGAGTAGCTTGAGTCGAAAACACTCGTCCAAGGTGATGGTTCTGGTACCATTTAACACACATAGCTGCATTAATGAATGTGAATCCGTCTGGACATAGCCAAATCATACTTCCATAATCATCTGCTTCTTGCAAATCAATGCATTCATTTGTGAAGATTTCTGTTCGTAATTATTTTCATTTCTGAAGTGCATTGAAACCAGTTTTATAAAATAGGAACGTTGTTGCATAGCTGCACTAACATTCAACCAGTTTTAACGAGAATCCTGTTTTTTCAAGGATGCTTTCAAAAATATGTTCTGCATTCAACAAAATATAAAAATAATAAAAGTAAACCCTGGTTTGAGATTTATGTTAGTATGTAACAAGTATATGTTCAGATAACACTGATTTTCTCAAATTGAACGGTTTGGGAAGGTGGGAAAAAATTGCCTTATGGCAATATACCAGGCGCGAGCGTTGAGTTTTTAGAATGGTAAGCTGCAAAAAACTCTGATAAAATGTCTATAGCGGTAGTATGGCACATAAAAAAGGTCTATTTTATATTTGATAAATAATCTATAACAAATGGCACTACTGGCTAATAGTTTTAGTTAAAATATTTTCTAATTTAACGCAAATATTTGACTAACAAAAAAAGCATTAAAAAAACATGCTTACAAAAATAGTAAAACTCGTGTGGACTCGAAACCTAACCCTAGTCACTAGTAAGCAAAGTTCCATCCACCCGGCTATTTCATGTATTTGCTCGAAAAATTTATTTATAAAATTGTATTATTCATTATCTTACCGATAATTTTCACTTAATTGCGACTATCGTTACTTTTATTGGAGCAAAACACTATTTCCTAGTAAATAATGATAAAATCTAAATTATTTAAATATATTCTTCACTAAGAACGATAATTCACTAATAATTGCCTTTATAAAATATTTTTTTATCGATTTTTATATCACTTAATATTCACGAACCGATGTAAGTTATACATTTTACTTTTCTCTTTGTATAATTTACTCTTGACACTATTCAAATTTAATTTACTAGTAACGTTTTTATCATAACTCAAACATTTTTTCAAAAGTTTAAATGGATTCCTATAATTTAACTGTCATCTTCCGTTAAAAAACATTAATTAGTTAATAGATATTTTATTTTTGTCAAGCGAATCCTTGTTTTTTAAAACTCTCTAAAGTATTCATACTGAAACTAAAGATTAAAATGACAATTCGTAATACTATCAATTTAACAACAAATTAACTTTCAAACCACCAAACAGGACTTAAGTATTATCTTTATCTAACTTCCATGTTATATACACATTTTCGTTATCTCCTTTCCACATTATAACGGGTGCGTATAATGCTATCTCACTTGCACTGTCTTAAGTCAAGCAGTTTTATTTTAAATAATAATAGTCCTAATGAAGAAGTATTGAAAGACTAAATTACGTTTAGGAAAACTACAAAATTTTACTGTAATCGTAAGTTCAATTTTTTAAGGTAAATCTGAAATTTGTAGTTTAGAGACGTAATTAAATTCATGTTGTATCTTTGGCGGCGCAAGCTCGTGTACTCCGGTAGTAATAAGTTTAGCCGATAGAGGTGAAACTTGCTCGCTGTATGGAATATAGTGTAAATTTATTGACCCAAGAATTGCAATGTATTATTATTATTACTATTTTTGTGATATGTTTGTTCCCAATAATAATGTCTCATTAAACATTATTTTCGATGTCAAAAAAATACGGTAAGCTGCAAAAAATCGGTTATTGGGAGAACTCACCGTATATGTAAATAAAATGTTTAAATAAATAAATAAATAAGTATACGGTCCAATTTATTGTTTTAACATATTTATTTATTTTATATTTTGTGCAGTGTACTAGGCAGGTTTATTGCTACATCGCAATTTATTCGAACCAAGCAAAAAATAAGTTTTTATTTTTAGTTTGTACATTTAAATTATTTTTAAAATTTGTTTATTTATTCGCCTCCAAAACAGTTTACAAAAAAAAGATATCCATACATGCATAATGAAAACGAGTCAATAGTAGATATATATATATTTATAACTGCTACTAATTACTAATTCTATTCATATATTTAATGTGTCAACTTATTACTACAGGAAAGAAGAACATATATGAGTAGGGAATATGGAAGTCTAGGCATTAACACTATTAACAGTGCTTATGACCTGTCATTGGATGGTTTAGACACCGTGTAATATTCACCATTCTGCTCATGTTTGAACACTGACATTTCTCCAAAATTTTCAGGCGTTGCCTAGTACGTAGGTAAAATATTTCATTTTGGTGAATCTCGCTTACATCAATTAAGGTTTCAGCTCTAACTTCAAAAAACATTGGAAGCCCCCCCCTGCTTACTCGGATCTGTTTTAAAGGTTTTGTGGCCTCTTTCTAGATCCGCACATGGTGAAAACATTTTTTTAGCTTTCATTAACGTTAAATTAATATTTTTTTTGTAAATTATTTTTATACAAAAGATGTTTGTGCATTTTTTTGGAATTTACATTTATTGCTTTTGATATATTGCCGTCAGAGCAACCTAAGTATGTACAGAAAAGTGATCTTTGAGTACTTTTTGCATTTTTTTAAAAAGCATTTTAGCAATTATCCGAATTTCTGCATATCCAGATATTATTTGGCACTCATTAACCCGGATAATTGGTGTTGAGAATTGGACGAGGTGTAAAAAATACCTCGTCCTAGGAGGAGGAAAATTTAGTAAGTTGACTGAGAAGGAAGGTTGCGCAACTTCACTAACCTGCTGATGATGAAGCGTGACGTTTGCCTGGTGTCACTTGTTGTCACCTGGCTGGTGAAGCTGGCGGTCAGGAGACGCTGGCACAGCTTGCATGGAGCTGGCGGTCGTAATGGACGCTGGCACAGCTCGTTTGATGAAAGATTTGCTAAAGCACTTCGCTTGGTTGATGTTCGATTAGTACTGCAATTTTAATGTTGTTACCGGCACTCACACGTAAAATTATTGTTGCGCTAGGAAATGGGAAGGACGGGTAGGTAGATATGGGTTTGATTGAGAGTAAGTCCGAACAATTGGAATTTTACTGTTTTTTATTTTCATTTATATTTGTATTATTATTTTGTAATGATTACGTCAGTGAGTGACCTGCCAAACACAAGCGTTTGACTCTTATTAGGCAAGTCCAACCTGAATTGGACTTTTTTATGTATGTTTTTTTTTTGTTGAATCAATGTTTTAAATACACGATTATCTGTTACCTGTTTTTTTTTTGTGAAATATTTTTGTAAACGAATAACTAAATAATGAATTTAAAAATACCTTATAATATGTTTTATAAAGCATGTTATGCCAGCCGCGAATCAAACACAAATCTTTTGCACAATAGGATGAACCGGCTTCCGTGGTGTAATGAGTTAAAACACTTGACTTAAGAAAGCAAGGTTGCGGGTTTGATTTCCGGTAAGAACAAAAAAAAAAAGTAAGTTTCTTAAGCCTGGGCGTTCTGTGCCGTAATTCACCAATGTAATTAGGCCTTCTGGCCCGTTGTGATGCAAAAAAAAAAAACATTTCGAACCCGGAAAATAATAGTTAGACAATAATGATTCATTGGGAATAATACTAAACGTTTAATTAGGTACCTATATATTTGACTATCAAGGATAACTTTGATAATTTTTTTAAAGATACGGAGGTTCATAAAAAGTCAAGGTTACCATTAAGGATAATCATTATATTCGATATAATGAATTATTGCAATATAATTTACAAATTAATAGGATGCGTGAATTGACATAAAACCAGTTAATGTTATTAACAGCTGTTTATTAAGAAGGCTTGGTGATTCTTATATTATGCATAATGAGAAATGTTAGAGAAGGAACGAATAAAGATCAATGCCCCAGTGGAGGCGTAAAGTAAAAAAAGAAAACAAAAACATTAAAACTTGTGGTCGTTTTTTGTTTATCCCGTGTAGGTTAGACTCCTTCCGATGTTTCGGCTACCATTATGGGAGAAATCTTCAGAATTAACATCGTTGCATGAGACCTACTCTGAATCACCAAAAAAATACCAAACATTGATAACAGTGACCGTGAAAATCTACACAGCAAAATGCAGTAATCGATCAAAATATCTTAGTCCCCTCCGAATCATTTTTTTTTCAAAACTTTGGGGTCAATGCGACCTATGTAGATCTGACGTCTCCGCAACAAACATGCCCGTGACAGTTATTTTAAACTAATCTCATTAAAAGTTGATTTAACAAAATTTTAGCCAATCAAAATATTTTTATGCAATAAAAAGTATTTGTGGTGTTGGTGCAAAAATATTATTTTGTATTGTACTTTTCAAAACTGTAAAGTATTTATCAGTTTGAAGATACTCGTTAGAGATCGATAGCGCGTATTGATAAATTAAATAAATGGTGTTTTCCAAGTATTTAAGAGTAATGGCATGTAACAAGAGGCATTTCGTTCTTAACAAGTACAGGCAGCACTCAATGTGTTAAAAATTACTTCAGCAATGTACATTTTTTCAATCTTCTGTTAATTATTAGAGAGGCTCCGAATCCTTGATAAGGATCAAAACTCAAAACGCCAAACTTCTGAGTTTTGAGAAGAAGTGCTAGAATATAATATTAGGCATAAGGAAGTTCGATTGCATTTGGGAATGTTGGGACATTGAAGTTCGAGAAATAAGCAGCAGCCTCCTGTAACAAGCGTTTTGTAACGAGCGTTTTGTAACGAGCGTTTTGTTCAAAGCGTTTTGTAAAGAGCGTTTGTAACTCCTGTAACGAGCGATTTCATAACCAACATTGAAGTCCGAGAAACAAGCAGCAGCCTCCTGTAACAAGCGTTTTGTAACGAGCGTTTTGTAACGAGCGTTTTGTAACGAGCGTTTTGTTAAGAGCGTTTTGTAAACAGCGTTTGTAACTCCTGTAACGAGCGATTTCATAACCAACATTGAAGTCCGAGAAACAAGCAGCAGCCTCCTGTAACGAGCGTTTTAAAGGTGCGGCAGTGGACCTGGACCGCGATTATAAACGCTGTCTTCTTCGGTACATATCGAGACGGTATAGAGTAAAATCGTCATTTATGTACGAAAATATTTATACTTGAATGAAATATTAAGTTTGTAACCTGTAACAAAATATAATAAAAATAAAAATTCTGCGCATATTCCATTTATCGTATAGAAAATTTAATTTTGGTTTGTAGAAAAAATTTAAGATTAATGTTAACTTCCGATTGGAGTACGGGCTCTGGCATGGGCACGTGCTGCGCATGCCTTAGAAGAACCTAAACCATGTTGCCTCTTCTTTACACCTGCGGGGTCCCACCGTTCTAGAAGGTCGTCGATGATGATCTTTCGGCTTTATTCGGCGAAACTAAGGGACGCGTGATTGACGTAAGAGGAGGCGAGAGTGCTAGCTCCACTCGGAAGCGGATGTGTAAAAGAAAGAAAAAGTGTTTTTATTTATAATTTAAAATATAATTTATCACATAATTACAATGGGATTCCGTAAATGGACCATTGTACATAAATAACAGATTATTTCAAATGAATTTGTTACAATCTTTTTTTTAATATGGTAAATATTGATTATTGATAGGTATCTCTTTTTTTTCTAAGAATCCAACGTACGTTCAATGGCTTAATTTCAGCATTAAACAAAATAATACAAAAAAAGAACAAAAATGTTTGACTCGTGAATCAAAAATAAGAATTCATCATTTTGTTATTAATACACATATTTAGTTGTCAATAAGTTGAAACATGCAATTAAAAAAATATATTAACTAATCTATTTGACTGTGATTATGGTTGTTTAACATTTTGATGGACGCGTGTAGACATATCTATATACATGAATTTTATATTATTTACTTTTTCATAAAATTACAAATCAACACAGGCGTTAAAAACAAACATAAGACATAAGACAGATATATTGTTTTCAATGTTTAAAATATATATTTAAGAACCAAAATTTATTTACAAGTAATTCAAACAGATCGAGTCAAAGAAGGAATCGTGTGTTAAAAATACCACATTGTAAAACAAGGCTCGCACAGAGACATGCGTATTTTATGGGCCCAAAATTTTTTAATTATTTTTTTACTGGTAATATTTCATTGAATCCAAACTTTCCTTCTTTTAAAAAACACGCACTATCCTGGATTCAAACTAAAGATATGAACTCTTTTTTTCAATGATATATTTTTTTGCTTTTTAATAATAAGGAATATTTTTGTTTTTTCAATATTTTTATTTCCATTCTAAATTACTATAAAAAAAACACCATTTAATCTTTTACAGAATATTTTATTTTCTCTTTCTTATGTTACACAAAAATATTATAACTGTCTATTTATTATAGGAGCAAAAAGTCATTAATATTTTCTTGTATACCCACGAACAGGCCATGCCTTTGTGAGATTTTTTAAATATGTATTTCATTGCTATGTAATTATCATTTATTTTTTAATACTCTGTTTATCCTCCTATGTATATTGTAAAAAAAACAAAAAAATATATAAAACCTTTTTTTTTTAAATACCCACAATATTTCTGTCAGTTTCAGAAAAAGGAGGAAAAAGTTGTACTTAGTGCAGTAGTGTGCATAGTTTGTACTCTTACAGTCAAAGCTAGAAAAATGTATAAAAACACAATTTACTGGGTCAATGCCAAAAAACCTATGTCCAAATTAATACCGGGTAAGGAATACCGGGATTCAGGAAGAAACTAATCCGGTCAAATCTCGCAATTCATTTTTGTAACTACAAACGGGATTAACTCATTCGGAAAATATATTTTTTCTCTCAATGGGCAAGAGTTTGTACCGAAAATTAACCTCGAAATTGTCAACCAGTCGACCGCGTTCGGTTTTTCTGTAAACTACTCGATTCAATTATTAAGGTGTTTACAAACGTAAGCAAATGAAGGTTGGTCTGAAGTTTACCTCGTGTAGGTATTTCTAGCCGCTTGGCTGTCCGAATGAATAAAGATACTTAAATAATCCTAAAAATAAATTTGTTAATGCAACATGCTATGAATACATATTTTTAAAGTTTGGTAGAAATTATAACTTTTGCTCATAATTTTGAAACTCCCAATTTTAAAAAGCGACTTGCACGTTTTGCTTGTGGCAACAAACGCAATACAATATGACAACATAAACAATTTCAGTTTTTGCTTAGTTACACACATATTTTACCGTTTCTGGGCGAATTAAGAATACAGTTTTATTTGTGAAACACTCGTAGAATCAGAACCCTGGACGAGTCGTTTCGACTTCTAAAAAATCCTGAATAAAAAAATTGAGTGAAAAAATGTCCGCCTCATAGTTCAGTAGTAAATACATTTGCTGACCTTACTTGGGGTCCCGGGTTCGATTCCTGGCCGACATGAAGTATTTATTAAGAAGTTGATTCTACACCGCAATACTTCGTGTTCCTGGACAGGAGCCTAAAGCGTAGGACTGATCACCTAACCTTCATGCAACAGATGATTGGTATACGCAGCATTTAGTGTAATGATGCGGTGTCCTATTCACCATTAGGTTTGAACAGGGGTATGGTGATGATATATTTTATTCAATAACCTATTGATAGGCAACGTACACAGAATATTATTTACAACATAAATTTTCCTACTATATAAAAATTAGAATTTTCTCTTTCTGATGGCGCTACAGCCCAACTCTGACCAACTCTGTTTGTCTTTAGCCACTGTCTTTATTATTAGAATTATACTTAAGTAAATTAATAAATATATATAAATATATAGATATAAAGACCCACACAAGCTTTCCCGACACTATAGCGCGAGTGGAATGTTTGCTGATGCTAGACTTCCTTACTGGGATGGACTGCTGCGTCATCGGATAGCAGGCTTCAGAGAACGGCTGGGGATCAGCCTTGACATCAACCGATTGGTGGAACACCTTGCTGGGAATCTAGGTTGTGGCAGCATTGGAGCAGGACGCTTAACTGCCGTTGTTCTTTATGTTGTTACGTATTATACTCATTTTTTTGTACCTCTCTTTTACGTTCTTTTTCCGTTAAATACTTTTTGGTTTTCTCTTAAACATTTTATTTGTTTTATATTGTGTATATCAGTTTAACTATCGTATGAATAATGCTATGTTTTATCTTGATTTTCTGATTGTTTTTTCTTATTTTATTATTATAGATATTGCACTACCAGCTCAATCAAGCTGGAATCAAAAATATTTTAAATATTATAGTAATAATTCATTACTTTTGATTTAATACATATGCACATAAGAATGCACTCCCTATAGACCTAACTTTATAGATATATCGTGACTTCTTTATTTTTTAGAAAATCGTCAAGTGTTCTGAAGTCTGCGCAGGGTAGTCCAATTCTCCTGGGTATTTTTGCGACCTGTCGTTCTTTTCCAAATTATTGTACATGAAATAAAATTCATCATCATTATTCCCTTTCTACACCTAATGGTGTATAGGGCACTGCATTGGTGCACCGATTGCAGCGTATCTTAATATTTTTTGTTACATAAAAGTAAAATGATCGGTCTTACGCTTCAGGTGCCAGTCCAGGGACGATGAAATATTCCAGCGTGAAAACACCCTGTTGAACAAATATTTTAAATTGACCATGTTGGGAATCGAACCCGAGACTTCTTGAATGATAGGCAAACGTAAACAAAAAATAAAATTCAATTACGGTCAAATATAAAAATACCAAGTGGCGTATGAAAGTAATATGATATAATATATTACTAAGCTCTTTATTGTACCATTTGTAATACAATTACAAGTTTTAAACAATTATTTTTTTATACTTACGCACCCATACCCACACACACGCACCCTCTCCCTCATTCATTCCCACACGCACATGTATCCTCTCCCTCATTCATTCACGCATACACACATTCACATACACATGAATACAAACGTCACACAAATACAATTACTAAACTTATATATTATGTGTCATTATATTTACAGTAGATTTTTTAAATTGGCTTTAGCATTGCTAAGATTAATCTACTTATTTTGTTTATGTAATAGCTGTGAAAATCCATAATAAAATAAAATAAATAAATACTGCTGTGGTTATTTTTATAAAAGGTTCTTCAAATCGTTAATGAATAAATACGATTAATTTATTCCAACATTTTTTTATTAGAATTTTATAATTTTATGAAAACGAGCCACTTATCACTATTCGCGTATAAGTACAAATTAAAGCATTGAAAGATACCCATGTATACTTGTACATAAACTATCAGATTGAATTTTAAATCCGGACGCTAAACAGTTTTCGCTTAGTTTGTACGACAAATTTATTATAATGAACTTATTCATTGTTTCACTTGTGGTCATTATACTATTAAGTTTCTGTTCTTCTAGTGTCATAGTAGACAGTGATAGACATGTAAGAGACAGTTTTAGAGAGGGAAATAAACGAGAAAAGAGAAACGACTTTACTAATATGGTGAACGAATTCATCAAGGATTCTGTTACAGGGGAAGGTCCTTTGTACACTGAAAGCATTTTGGATTTTACAAAGGATCGATATCCAGTACCAGGTAAGAAAGGTGTATCAAAATAAACAAATCCGTTTAATTTACAGCAAAAATTAATAAGGAATAGACCCAGAACTTCTTTGAGAAGAAAATATGGAAATCAAAGCATTTACATTCATGGAAGGTTTGAATGATCATTTGAGACACTTAACAACATTTACTATTCTACTTTGTCATATTTTAGAATTCAATTATTCTGTTCTTTTGTAAAGAAATAGAGATGAAACTTTTCAGCAACGATGTGATCATAAATTTTGTTATTTACATAGCATAACAAACAAACCATCACGCCGTTTCTCCGTAGGGATAGGCAGAAAGGATAGAACGCCATTCCACTGTCTTTTTTTTTTTGGCATACAAAACTCGCTTCCGCTACATTCATACATCTCATGCTTGCACGCCAATTATTCCTACTCTTGATATGTCCGTCTTCGAATATTTGTGATTTTTGATTGTGCCATTTGATTGTAGATCCTTTTAGCCGTTCTTTCGCTGTCCATTCGCTCTACACGTCCAAACCAACGCTGCACCCCTTTCTTGTTTTAGTTAATAATGTTTTGTCTCAACCTTACACAGTACACGGATTTCGACATTTTTGCGCCTATTACAAATCGTTTTAACATGCATTCGCCTGAGAGATCTCATTTTGACAGCATTTAACCTACATTCATAATTAATTTAACAATTCCATACTTCACTTTTATAAATAAGGGTCGGCACCAGAATTCCACTGTAAACTGCTTGTTTTTCCTCTTGCGACAAACATTTGTTTGACAATGTCGATTTCAGTGCACCGTTCACCCTGGTCCCGAAACTCACTCTCCTTTCAATATATTTTTTAGTATTTCCATTCCTAGTAAACATACTTAAAATATTCACAATTTCTTTTAGCCGATTCTGAATATATTCGTTCATACTGATCTTACCTTTGGTTATATTTTCATCCCTTTTAAAAACCATTTCTTTCGATTCATCAACATTTATTGGCAAATCGCTTTTCCTGCACGCACAGCGATGATTTTTGTTACCAAGGATTCCAGGTTTGCTTTGCTGATAGCAAAAACACCGGCATCATCAGCACACAAAAGACAATTAACAGTTACATTACTCATTTTTGCTCCCATTCTTAACTATTTCAGTTCTTTCATACAGTTGCCGGTGTAAACGTTGAACAACCATA